>NW_023596576.1:58158320-58414524 GCF_011947565.3 Pollicipes pollicipes | reverse complement strand
CAGGTGACCTCGCGGAGGACGGCGGCGGCGGCGGCCGGCGCCGGCTCGCAGAGCGTGGCCACAGCGGGCCGTCCAGACCGCAGTCGGTCAGGCCCTGCTGGCCGAATACGGCTGGCGCGGGCGGCGCCGCCGGCGGCCGCAGCTGCGCCAGCGGCTCCGCGCCCCGCACGCCGCCTCAGCGACAGCGAGAAGTGGGCGTGCGAGCGGCGCACGAGCGCCACCAACGCCTGCACGGCGTGCGGCATGACGGGGCCGGCCAGCTCGAACGAGTGGAACGTCTCGCGGGCCTGCTGCACCGTGCCGTGCCGCACCTGCCGGGCGGGGAGGAGGCGCAGGGGTGAGGGCACTGGCGGGGCAGGCTGCGACGGCGCTGCTCACCGACTGGGCAGCCAGGCAGGAGCCCGCACGCGAATACAGAGAGGACGGCTGGACGCCGGGGAGCCGGCAACAGGAGACGGTCGATCTAATGGGGGAGGCTTCATCACACAGCGCGAACGAGGACAGAGTGAGGTCATTGGGCAGCTCGTCGGGTCACGCCCACGCCCAACACAGTGTGACCAGAAAGCCTCCCAATGTGAACATCCCGCTCAGCAGCGCGGCCGCCGCCGCGGCCGTACCTTGAGGGCTGCAGGGAGGCGCCCTGGAAGCCGACGGGCCGCCAGCAGCGTGGGCGGCACGCCCGCCAGCGGGCCGCTGGCCGTGACGCAGGCGCGCGAGTTGAGCAGGAAGTTGAGCAGGCGTACAGTCGCCGCCCTGCACCAGCACGGGGAGGCCGGCTGGCGTCGTCGAGGCCGCGCCGGTCTCCTCCTGACTGCACCGGCCAGCTCAGGAAATACCCGACCGCGAACAGACCCATACATGGAGGCCAATCTGCCCCCTCCCCCCCCCCCCCCCCATCCCCCGCCCCCGAGCATCACATCACCGCACCGCTCCAGCAGGTACGAATATCAAAACCAAAACGAGGTTTTAGATGTCGCTCAAACAAGCCATCAAACGAATGAAGGTCACTGGCGGGGGTGATCGCCGTACTCGGAAGACCCCACAGTCATCCCCCGAGAACGACGGGCCCCGACTGAAGCGCTATCTCCGACATCGCACGAGGTGTATTAGCTTTTTCACGAAGACTTATGACGTGCAGCATGAACGCTCTGAAGTGTTCCAAAAAATCTTGCAGGTATACAGGGCCGTCGGACCGTGGAAGTTCCCAGATAAATCCGTAGATTATTTACTAACGCAGGTAAGTCCGCAGGTGATCCACCGCAACCACCACCGCGGTAGACACTTTGCAACAAATAATACTAATATATTACTCCCGCTCAAGACCCTTCGGTTGCTATACAGCTGTTGTAATATCGAAACCACCCACTACCCTGATTACGCCGATGAGCGAACATTTGAGCAACAAAAAATGGAATCGAATAAACCTTCCCCAACCGCCCTTATGTCTGCGCTTTGTCGGGGTCAATGCAAAGGCAGAGTAGACTAGGACTAGCGATAGCTCGCACACGACATAGCAACGCTAAATCAGACACATGCGACCTCTGACGGCATGCGCCAGCTTGGGCGCGTGTCCCACCTGACACCGTTCAGGCACGATGGGAACGACTTTTCGTTTGTTACGGAACTGTAGTCGGACAGCAGAGTAGCACGTGAAACGAAAAACAGCTTTCGGGCGATTGTTGGTATCGTTAAAATGGGCGGCTTTTTAGGATAGCATTAATGAAATCTAAAAATATCTAACCTTTCCTGGGCCGATTCGTACTTGATAATGCACATAAGTCCTTGGCTGCTATCATATAAGCACAAAAAGTACTAAATAGGCAAACATAACTGATAACATTTCGAATAGCAATGCTTTGTCGGATGATCTATAGATACAAAGTAATCCGACGAAGGACTTTCGCGCAAAATATAGCGATATTGTTTTGACCCATTTAGTACTCTTGCGCTTATGAGTCTGAAGGCATGGTGCTTTGTGTATGATTTACCAACTTAGCTCAACTTTGCTTCACATTTTCCACTCGTGCCTAACAAATATTTCCTTGATAGCGGCGTTTAACCATCACCTCCTGATATACTGACGGCCAAAAACTGTTAGCATAATGACTCTGAATTCATAATGGTGATCAACAAATGCAGGGCGCATTCCCAGCGTAAGCAGAACAGGGACGACATCTGGATGGCCATGAGTGCGTGACGGGCGAACGACACATGAGGACCAGCCACACGCACATATTTCCGTTTTGGCAACAGATGCGTGGTTGTGAGTACCCGTGTTGGTGTGCATTAGGTCACTTGGAACCCGTGTTGGGGTACCGAAGGTCACTACGAACCCGTGCTGGCATGTGGTAGGTCGCTCGGAACCAGTGCCGGTATGCGGTAGGTCACTCGGAAGCCGTGTTGGTATGCGGTAGGCCACTCGGAACCCGTGCCGGTATGCCGTAGGTCACCAGGAAGCCGTTTTGGTATGCGGTAGGTCGCTCGAAACCCGTGTTGGTAAGCCCGTGTAGGTCACTAGCAAGCCGTGCCGGTATGCGGTGGGTCACTCGAAGCCGTGTTGGTGTGCGGTAGGTCACTAGGAACCCGGGTTGGTGTGTGGTAGATCACTCGAAACCCGTTTTGGTGTTTACTACTTGGACCCCGGCCTACACATTGGCTTAACCGATTTTGAGCCACGCTAAGAATTGCCAGATTTTGTTCGCTAAGTAAGATACTGCAATAAAATAAAGTAATGATTGTGGGATTATGATTTGGAGCCCTTATATGCCACGTCATCGCACAGTTTTAAGCAGGGGTGACAGCAGTTAACAGTCACGTACACAGCTTATACCGGCCGGCACGGTACCAAAATTTGCAGTCGAATTAGATTCAAATGAACCCACCGGGTGGTTTGTCACGCTCTGTCGAGTGTTTTCATTTACGTAACCACTAACCAACGCTGCCGGATTAACCTTGTCATGGTAAAACGAACCTCTACGCCATTCAGTGCATATAAAGTTGAAGCAAAGTCCTGATTGTGCTCTCATGCCACACTTAGCTGAACTATACGCTACAGTTCAATGATGAAAAGCTGTTACCGGACTTTTACAAAAAGCCAGGATACGCGAGGAAATGCTGGCTTGGGAAGATAGTTGTCAGGTGCAGCATGCTAGCGACGTCAGACAGAGCTAGTGCAAGGAAGCCGGGTGGAAAATAGAGGTTGGTGAGAGAGGAAGCAGCTGCATCAGCATACAACAAGTAAAGGCAATGAATCAAAAAGAGGATAAAAAATGCGCACCGGTCGGCAGTTCGGACCATTCCTTACGCAGGCAAAACTGATGACAACTGTTACGTCAAAACAAACAATACACAATCCACAGTGTGAGAGGGTAAGAGGACCGGTACTGTCCTCCCCCTCCTCCTCCTCCTCCCCTGCAAAGGATACAGCTTGCGGCGGGTGGAGTGCATGCCTGGCATGGCGTCAGCCGCTATGCCTTTGCTCTCCAGCCAGTGTTCGGGGTCCTCGTCCTCGTCCTCGGAGCCGTCCTCCTGGGCGGCGGACTGGGCCGGCGCGGCGGCAGGCCGCAGCGGCAGCGTGAACTGCACGTCTGTCGAGCACAGGCCAGAACCGTGTATGGGTGCGGCCGCCGCCGACAGCTCGTGTCGGCCGTGAGTAGAGCTCACCTGGTCACCCATGATTATGTCAGGGCTTTGGGATGAGGGAGAGGCACGATGGGGCCATACTGCAGTCATCGCAGGAGGTCTCGTTACAGAACCTTACCCCCTAAGCCGTTCACTGGCATGCGTTAGCAACCATCGAACATGAGCATCGAGAACATCGCCGCACCTAGAGCATAAGAACTCCGAGCACGCACGAGGGCCAATAATCCTGCCATATCGAGTGTGTACCTGAGCCTATAACCGGACATAGTGGGATTGCGTCAGGCTGCTTTAAACGCTTTAAAGAGAGCTGCTTTCCGGTCCACATATTTAGGCCAGGATGAAAGCCCAGACATGCACAGTGCTGCCATCTATCCAACGCAACTGAAACAATATATCAAGCTGCCATCTAGGAGACAAAATTCAAACTACGATCTTGTTCACGAGCCACTCCAGTCTATGGGCCACCAATGAACCAACACTGTAGTAGCGGCAATGATAATTTACAAACACAGCACAGGTGAATTTGGCTATCAAAGAGCTTTAGCGATTCAACTTGTTCATAGAAGACCAGGCATCATAACATATACACTGAACAGCTGAAGCTGTTTCTACCACACTCACAGGGGAGGCTGTTGCATGCAACTAAACGGCTTTTTATCGTTAAGGAAGAGATGCGGAGGTAATAGCTTACATAGCACATCCAAGTTTATAATACCACTTGAGCAACAATGGTAGGTGTTTATTTCTGAATCACGAACACTACCGCATCTCACATATCTACACACACGTGACCAGGGACAATTAGCGAGCTGTTGCGAGCCACCCGCACCAGCAACACCGCACTAATACACCTTACACAGTGAAACCAGCAATGGGCCACATTCCATCGTGCACAAGCCAGCAGGCGCGTGGCGGCGCGCCGCTGGCGCCGGTGCGGCGGCTCACCGTCGCGTTTGAGGAGGTCGCGCAGGCCGCGGGTGGTGGGCGTGACGATAGCGTGCGTGTCAGTCACGCCGCCCACGCCGGCCGCCCGGAACAGGCAGCAGAAGCTGGCCGCGCACACGTAGAAGAACGGGCACTGACGGCTGCGCAGCAGCTGGAACAGCGAGCGCAGACTCTCGCCCCTGGAAGAGTCGGAAGTCAGGGGTGCACACATACGGCAGACTTCCGCCCCTGGAGGAGTCGGGAGTCAGGGGTGCACATATACGGCAGACTCTCACCCCTGGAGGAGTCGGGAGTCAGGGGTGCACACATACGGCAGACTCTCGTCTCTGGAGGTGTCGGGAGTCAGGAGTGCACACATACGGCAGACTCTCGTCTCTGGAGCAGCCGAGGGACGGTTAGGTGAACATACACGCACACCCGCCTCTGGGGGAACTGGAGGACGGTCATCGGTGCAAGCACGGCAGACTCTCGCCCCTAAAGGAGCCGGAGGACGGTCAGGGGTACAAACACGGCAGACTTTCGCCCCAGAAGGAGCCGGAGGACGGTCAGGGGTGCAAACACGGCAGACCCTCGCCCCTGAAGGAGCCGGAGGACGGTCAGGGGTGCAAACACGGCAGACCCTCGCCCCTGAAGGAGCCGGAGGACGGTCAGGGGTGCAAACACGGCAGACCCTCGCCCCTGAAGGAAACGAAGGACGGCCAGGGGTACACCCACGGCAGACTCTGGCCTCTGGAGGAGCCGGGACAGGGAGCCGGGGGACGATCAGTGGTGCACACGTGGCAGACTCTCGCCTCTGGAAGAGTATGGAAGGAAGCTGTGCTGGGGAGGGCAGGGATGGTGCAGGACAGGTAAGCTAGCTAAGCTAGTAAGTAAGTAGCAGTAAGCTAGCTAGCACATACGCTGTGGGGAAGGACGAGGTAGGCGAAACTGTTGGAGGACAGCGTGACAAGCATAAGTGGCGGGGAAAAGGCGGGGTCATAGGATAGGAACGTGATTGGGTTTGGGAGGGGGGGGGGGAGGAAGAGATGTTAGATATGTGGTGAAGGGACGTGGGCGCGGGGAGGGGCCGGGCAACGTAGTGTGGCGTAAGGAAGAGGTAGGGGAATAGACACGCCGGGGAAGCGAGCAAATCTGCACAACAAATAAGCAAGGTTTTTACCCACCATAGCATGAGATCAGCATGAGAAGAAGATGGACGATGAGCAGGAGTGAGCGATATACGTGCTTCCCACTGGAGACGCAAGCCAGACTGACCCACGCAGAACACGGACAGGCACGCATGGGCGGCACGGTGCCGCTCACCACCGCTGCCGCTCACCATTCTGTCCTGAGCAGGTCCTGCATGGGCGCGTCGATGAAGAGGCTGCGCGCGCCGGCCACCCGGCTGTGCAGGCGCGGAAACAGCGTCAGCCACGGCAGCCACGGGTGCTGCCAGTAGAGCGCGTGCCGCTGCAGCTGCGCGTTTGGAGACGTGTCGAGCGTGCTCTGGTCGGCCGGCAGGCAGCGTACGCAGCTGGTCACCGCCGACGCCTCCTCCAGCGTCTGGCGGACGCATCCCGCCCGCCTCAGCCGTCATCAGACGCAGCACAGGATCGCAACATGCACAGACACGGCTTTCCCGAAGCGTGTTCCAGACGCTGAGCTGCCGGCTCGTGCAGTTTGGCGGAGGTGGGCACGTGGGTGGGCACATCACACGCATATAAGAACCAAAAGAACACTACACGAGGAAGAACGGCGCTCTGTGGTAGTGGAGAATCGGAATCGGAGGTGTGGTTCGAAAGGCCGGTTAAAGGAGTCCGAATAACGTTATTTCCAGCGCAGTCCTCGCTCGCGAGGAAGAGGTGAACTAAGAAAAAGGGGCGGGCCACCGGGCCGGCGCATGCGGGGCGCCCGGCCGAGGTACCGTTCAGGCGGCACCGCAACCCGCTCACATGTCTGATGCCTAATGGCCAAATATCCTGCACGATGGCACAGTAGATACGAACCTTCAGACGACTCGTCCACGGAAACGGCGTTTTCGATAGGAAACGGATCTTCGTCTTCAAACCCCAGTCAGTGGGTAAGTTGCGTTCACCTTTTGGAGCCTCTTCGACCTGGAATTGCATCTACTATGTTTCAGCACTGTTGCAAATTGAGGACTTCCAATGCAATGGTACTTATGATGAGGGTTTAGCCTTTATCACACACGCATGACCTATCGACGTCTAATTACTCAAAATGCAGCAATGACACCCTCAGTCGCATTGTACGGTGACCTCGCCACCATCACTACTGCACACTGTACATCCTGCCAGGCCGTGCTCCAGCCACGTCGTCACATCCACCTGCCTCTTCCCGCTCGCCTCGGCGCTCGACGTCGCCTCGTCACCCGTCTTCGCAGGCGGCCGCCCGTCTCCTCACCTGCGGGGTGGAGAGCCGGGGCGGCGCCGCCTCGCCGAGGCGATCGGCGGCGCCGGAGAGCAGGCCCGCGAACGAGGCGGCGTCGGCGGCCGGCGCCGGGCCAGGCCGAGCACGCGCCGGCGCGCGCAAGTCACCGGCGCCCGAGCGCAGGATCTCGAACAGCGTCTGATCGAGGGAGGGTTCGGGCGGGCTGGCCTCCAGCCGCGCCTGCTTGGCGTCGCCACCGTCGTCTCCTCCGCAGCTGGGCAGGGCGTGGCACGTCGTCATGCTGAGGTGGCTTATTGGCATGCATATGGTTAACAGTCACTCCAAAAACGCAACTTGTGCCAAGAAAACTCAAACTTTTAGAAATCCACCGAAAACATCTCAGCATAGAAACACTGAAGACATACATTTGGTTTTTCAGATGTGTTGCTTCTACCAATGACCATTGTTGCATAATGGAAACAAAATAAACATCCATCATTTAATAATCCACTTAGGCAAAGATCTCATACTCACCTGAAAGGGTTTGTGCGCTTTTGCTTACAGCTATTTAAACTAGAAGATATCTGGCTGGATGCGAGGGCTTCCTTTCTAATGCTTTGATTTATTCTGGCCTTTAGGGCCTTTTTCTTGGCCTTTAGTTTTTGGAATGCATCCTTGGGCTTCAACCACTCTCCTCTGCTTGGTGAGCTCATGACTAACTGTAAAACAGTAGCAATACTTCCAAACAATGTTCACTTGTATGTTCATGTGTACAACAGTGGGCAAGGCACATCTAGGCACGCACTTGATGCAAGATATCGATCTGCCATACATGAACATTATTTGTCACATTGTGTTGCATATTCCACAGCTCAGAAATTGAACAATGTGAGAGCCAGCCAGTAACCAGACAACCAATGTGATCACCATTAGCATCTCAGTGCACGAGATAGAAAATGCAGAGCACATGCACAGTGTATCCTCATCCTTGACACTCCAACACCTGTGGAAGCAGCAGCAGGCACATCTCAGAATTGAGTCTAGCTCTTTTTGGGGTTATTTGCAGTGTGCCTATGGGCAGCAAAAAAAAAACTGTCCAAAGGGTGTCTCTGGTTCAGTTGTTACAGACTCAGCTATGACTGATTTAGCTGTTCCCGATTGTTATCCTGAATCAGCTGTTGGTGATTCAGCTGCCTTGGATCAGGTGTCACTGAGCCAGTTTCCACCAGTTCAGTTGTCCTGACTTGGTTGGACCTGGATGCCAATTTTATGGTAATAGAATCAAACTATGCACATCAAGAAAAAAAAAATATATATATATATATATATATATGAGGGCGTTAACAAAAACTGCTGTTCTCTTTAAGGCTTTACACCGAACTCAGCTGCTGAAGTTAAGGCATCCCCTGTGCATCACGCTGGCAGGAAGGGTGGGCACATATCACCGAGTTATCAAATTAGGTACCTGACCCATAGTGGAACAGGAAGATCCACATATTCTGGTAAGATTGTCACCTGACATACCTTATGCGAACCCCAACCAGCACCCATTTTGTCACAATATACTTGGTCCAATAGGAATTTGTTGACCAATATGGACAAACCAAAAGAATGCTAACAAACTTAAAACGCACCTCATCCAGTTGTTGAAGTATGACACAATTGATAAACTCTTTATAAGGGATCATAGCTATTGGTTAAAAATCTCCTTTGGTGGTTACTTAATGTAGGTGAAAACATCATAGTTGGCATGTTGTCAGCATTAGTATCAGTCCAGGAACATGAAACGCCAACAAAATGCAATAAAAGAAACCAGTGTAAAACCAAAGTTACCTGGTGTGGAAGATATTACCCTTGTTTTCGACTACAACTTTCAGCTGGTGCCATCGCTCATAAAACGCAATAATATTAACCATTCAGTAGCCAGGCCCTTGTGCTCTCACCAACTGTTCGTCGAAGCTGCGCCGTTACAGACCTTTGTTTAGATTTGCGCCATGTCTGTGGTGCCAAGTACTAATGAAATACCAGTGCAAGTCTCGAAAAAGTTATGAAATGAAGGCCCAAGATGGCAAAATGCTTGCACGGTTTTATTTCCTCATTTTTGTTTTTTATTGGGAGCCAGCCGAACCCATCAGCATTAGCGTGGTAGACTTTTAGGAGAAAATGATGCACAAGAGCACAGAGATCAGTGTCTTGTGTATGTCCATGGCACGAGTAGGTGACACGTGCTTCAAGCCTACGTTCCTGGTTCCTGGAAATCAAAGAACGAATACATGGGCTATGGTCGTCTTCTGAGCATGACCCGCTCGCTTAATATGACATGCCCGAAACTGGGCCTCAGAATGCATTAGATAGGCGCTTCATGTGATGCATATTTGTCGTATCAGTGATGTCAAAAACATTTATTTCGCAAACTGATGCCTTGGTTTCTTTTCTTTTCGAGTGCAACAATGTTTTTACTTTCATTTACCCGAATTTTAACAAATTTAGAGCTAAGTTTCTCATGAGCAGCAACAAGCATTGATGTGCACAGTTTGTTGTCAAAAATATTACTTTAGTCTAAAAAAAATTAATTGTTGCCCGTAAACCAACACATGACATAACACGTGCTATAACAAGATTCCGATCAACAGCAACAGCTGAAAAGTGGTTCGATGTCACATGACCACAGACTGCGGAACGAACCTTCGCTGTCGAGGATTGGGTGGTGGCCGTTTGTCCGCCGGTGGCGTGACGAATACGTGTTTAATTTCTGTTCTGGACGTTTTGACCAGGTAAATGTTGGCGGCGGCGAACAGTTTTTGTGCTGTCATGCATGCATCTATTGTCATTGACGCACTATTGCTTTGAATTTCAAGGGTTTCGCTGTGGACTCGAAATTGGCGCAGGCTGCTATGGCGCGCTTGGTGTGTGTGTGCGTCGCCGGAACCACCTGTTGCTTGCGAGAAACCATTTCCGATATTCCATCCTCGCTGCTGGTCAGTCATTGGGCCGGTCTGCGCTAGTTTACTCCCTCGTCACTGTGTGCTCAGGGCCGTGTTCTTGATTATGATTTCGAATTAGTTTGAAACATGTCTGTGATTATGTGAAATTGATTTGCTTGAGAATCCTAGAAGTGCCATAATTATAGTAGAGTTTTAGATAGGAAATGTTGTGATTACATAGTACAGCTAGATTTTTGTGTGCTGTAACACAAAGGCCTGTGAACATTTCGTACCTCAGATTGTAGCTTAAATTTATCATCAATTTTAGTCCTTAATTGTTAGTATCATGCATGTAACCCATAATTAATATTGACAGGCATATACCAGTGAACCATTATGACCAACCACAAGTCAACTGCAGTTCTGGAATCCACTTTGATACATGGGATCAATTCTATGTTATGGCACCAGGGTGTAGCTGGTTATAAAGAAGTAAATGTCAACTATAAAGAATGGTTCCAGGCAAAGTGGTACAAAATCAAATCATAAAAACAAACAATTTCAAAAGATAGTATTCCAAGTAACATCATTTGCAGACCTACTATCTGGCTCATTGGATATGTGCTAAACCTAATGTGGATCTCTGCCTGTCCCTTTCCCGGGCCCCTTGGAATGCTGGGTTGGCCAAAAGTCAAAACACAAAGATGAGCCTTGCCCCACTTACTCTTGGATATTGTGTAGATGTTTGTTGTCAAATAATGCCTTCTATTATGTGTTGAGTCTGCATTGCATTTTGACATAGAAGCTATCTTTACTTATGTGGCAAAACCCAGAATCCTTATGATGTGTTAAATTCTGCTGCAAAACTGCAGTAGTTGTGATTTCAGAATTCCATACTTAAAATGACCATCAGGTTATTTTAGTATGTCATTACTGCTAACACTGAAATGTGTCATTTGTAGTGGCTTCTTATATGCGTGACCACAGACTATCTTAAGTGACCATAATGGAATGCTTATTTCATTACAAGATAAGGAATCAAATGTTAGTAGCATCAGGAGGTTTAATCTGGTTGTGCACAAGGAATACATGCATGACATGTGGTGTGAAAGGGGGGTATATAGCAATTGCATCCAGATTCATCCCAACTTGAATGTTTGCCTCTAAAAAGATTTGCCAAAAAGCTTTGTATGATGCTTTAATGCATCTCACAGCTTATCTTGTTCCAAAACTATCCTCAAGGCTATCTGAAGTGCATTTAAACCTGTGGTTCTCTGCTCATAAATTATGAGTGCTCTCAAAATTTTGGGCCTTGGAAAAGCACTGCTTATTGCCCATCTTGCAAGCTAGGGTTTGGATAATTTGCAGTGTTGGTAAACTAAACAGTTGTAAGGGTTATTAGGCAACAGAAGATATTACAACTTAGACACATGCCATATAAAATGTCACTTTATATCTACATGTGTTGATTGCAGATATCTGGCTACAGCTGTATGTAAGATTCTAAAAATGCAGGTGGATATTACATGTTTTGCTAGTTTGGGTTTGTGTTTGGATCTTGATAATGCAAGCATAAAGTGGTACAAATGCTGAGAGTGTTGTGTTGGAATGTACTTTTAATTGTTATGTTAAATGAGGTATGCCATGTTTATGGCTTTGGGTGAGATGTGCCTGAACCAAGAGCATAATTTATCATCCAAGAGTAGTATTATGCTGGATTCTGTTTGCAGTATCATTGTCACACTTGGATATAGGTGTCATTGTCATGTCATTTTCTTAGTCACGTTTGTGTGACTTAAAATGATGCCATTTTCTAGTCCAGTTGTGACCAGCATGGAAGGTATTTAAATTTGCAGTTCTGGAGGACTGTCCTTTGATGATCATTATAAGATGTCGAGAGCCACAAACATCTCATAGCATTACCCTTGCTGGGTCAAGCATGACTGCTCCATTTGTTTGATGTCTTTGTTGTTGGAGTTCTGGATTCTTGATTTTTCCTGGTGCATGCTGCTCAGTTTTTGCCTTCTTTATGTTAAGTGCTAAAAGGCACATATTTTGTTACTTTTTACTGTTTGAATCTGGTAACATATTCCATGTTTTTTTTTGGCACTGTTGTATCTTGATGTCTTTATTTGATTGAAATCATTGTGCTTAAATTCTTGTTGGTGAAGTTTGTATGTGCAGTTTGTCCTAACAAGCATATTTGGAGTGCGTTTATGTGCCCTCATGGTATATATGATCAACAACACACTTGGTATGTCATTAATTGGGAACCATGCACATGGTACTGCTATCATGGTTCAGTTGTTCTTGCTTATTGATTGCTGATTTGGCAATTATAGTGCTTCGAGCATTGCAGCTTTACTTTAGGGTATTGAACATTATTTTCATGATTGGATACAAACCCACAATACACAACTCAACTACAGTATCAGCATGAGCCTAACTTAAGACAGCTTTGAACCATCAGCTAAGGCAAAAGTGAGGGCTGTTTTTTGTGATGTCCTATGCAAGGCTTTTAGACCTAACTAAGTGGGAACACATGCACCACTTTTGTGTACTTTTCATGACCTCTGTTGCCATAGGTCACACAAATGAAAAGCGGATGTTTTTCAGCCAAGGGAGACATGTGCCAACAGTTGGTATTTTGATTTCCTGAATAGCATTAGCCTGCATGGTTCAGAGGTGTGAGAAATTCAGCCTCATCCCAGGCATAGATAGTCATGTATAGTGAAGGACCCTGTGGTGTCATGCACTTGAAGGATTGAGCTTGCCGTGCAATAATTTGAGTTTAGCATAGGAAGGCTGTGGCATATTTTCTGGATTTGAGGATGGTTTTCTTGTTTTGGTTACTTTTTAAGCACAATGCAAGAATACCCCTATTGACAGTGATGTTTACATAGTGCAGTCACTGTTGGTAGTGATTTTTTGTTTAAATGTATGTGCAACCATTTTCTAGCCTGTCCAGTTTCATTACTTTTTTCTCACTTCAATTGTGCGTTTACCCTTGGCTGCGATGCGTGCTACTCCTGAAATCCGGATGCACACGGCTTTCATCAGCTATCAACTGATCTGCTTACCTCGGTCTGATGTTTGCGTTTGTGTGTGTTGCAGGTTAACTGGCAAAAACTAAGCCGCCATCATGCCGAAGTCGGTAAGTACCGGCCCTGCTGGGTGCTTTATTCGATACCTCCACAACATGTGTAGTATCGCGCATTGTGTGATAAACCTGCGCATTCCTCTGGCCCAGATCATTGTCACCATGGCCTTTTTCGATGACGGCGTATGAGCAAGCATATAGGAGACAGTTCGCACATGTCGCATCGGAGCATCGTATATGTCGAATGTTGTGCGTATTCCGTGAGAACGAACACTTAAACGCTGGGGAGATCCCAATCCGCGTACGTTAAGAAGCGTGCAACCAGGCGCGCGGATCGTATGTAGTTCTCAAATTGGCAGCAGTGGGCGCTTGTTCGGCAGCATGACACATGCGCATCTCTCATAGTATGAGACCTGCTCATAACTTCCGCGCTGACTTCCGTGCTCTCTGAATTACGCGCATCTGGGCCTCGGGGCCTTAGTGTCTTATGGCTGCATGTTGCAAGAAAGGGTAAGCTCGGAGCGGGCTCAGATCAAACCGGTTTTCATTTCATGCGCTCTGGAATGCTGAACAGATGTAATTAGAACGTATAAACGGGATCGTCGTCAAGAAAAACATTTGCCAATCCTACGTCGTCAGGGCAAGTTGGAACTCTGATTTACATTGTGCAGTGGGCCGCAGGGAATGTAAACGCTGGAAGGCAGACGGTCGAAAATAGCAGGCCATGTTGCTACACTGTCGTCAAGGCGCATTGTTCGGCGTGTGAGTCCTCCCTTTCATCATCTTGCGCGGGCGTGCCGCGCCCGGAGGAGTCCCGCCGCGTCCTTGAGGGCCGGCGCGCTGTCAGTGCGGCCGCGGTCACCGTGGCTCGGCGCCTGCACGGTGTCGCGCCCCTGTCCGGCGGCGCGGCGCCGCTATGCTAATGCCGTGTTGACTGGGGGCCGCGCGCCGGCCGGGGCTGGTCGACGACCGGCGGCTGGGCGGGGCCGCCGCGCCCTGGCCGACCGACCGACCGCCGCGCCGCTCCTGAGGGGCTTCACAGGCACGTCAGCCCGCTCTGCTGAGCCGACCGGGGCGCCGGCGGTCGTGCTCCAGGAACATCACGAGCCCCTCCCCCCCCCCCCCCGTGGCGTCGGGACCGGTGCCGCCTCGGTCGGCGTCGAGAGCCCTGGCACGTGGGCGGGTGCGACGCGAGCCGCGCTTTGTGCCCAGACCACGACCGTCTTTGGCTGGCCGAAGCCCTGCGCGTCAGATCCACACAATAAGTTGTGTGATCGGCTCCCAGTCGTTCGGTCGTATCTGTATCGCCCTGGGGCCTTATCGGAGCACGGACGATAGCAAGTCGCGGCAGATTTCGTCAATGCTCATTCCGTTGGCTTATATTGGATAACGTGCGATACCAACGATGAACGCCGTTTTATGAGCTCTTCCAAGGATTTTGTCGCATTGCTTATGAGGGGTGTGGCTGCAAGACCTGGCGACTCCGCCATGTGGATATGATGACAGCTTATCCAGCCGTGGTCAGCGGCGTCGGTACTCCACTTTCGACGTTGCTGACCGAAGTGTGGCACTCGATTCGTCGTCGTCGTTTCTGAGAAGCGAGCACCAGGACGCCCCGGAGCCACGGCGTGCCGGCCTTGTTCCGCCGCACGCACCGCCCTCCCGACTTACCATACAAAGGTCCCGCCCGCCGGCGCCGCGCGTGCTGCCCCCATGCCCCGCGGATAGCGGTGACGGCGCCCCTCCCCCTCCCTCCACGGGGCTGACTGCGAGCGCGTCCGACGTCGCAAAGAGGGGAGAGTCTCGGCCCCAGGCCTGGGGGGGGGGGGGGGGGGGAGGAGGGGGCGGAGCTGGGCAGGGACTGTCGGTCGGCCGGTGACGCCGACTGCTGACGGCTGACCCGATGTGACCTTGGAAACGTTGATGGTTAACCGCGCGTCGCATCTCATAACACTTTCGCTTCTTTCTCATGGTTGGCTCATTAGGCTAATGACTAGGGACCTTGTCGGTTTCACCGGTTTTTAAGCCTTTGTATGCGGCGCGTTGTCCGTCTCCGCCGCTAGTATGCTGGTTTCGCCTGTTTCGGTGTGCGTGCGTGCGTAAGCGGACTTCCCGCCCGATAGCCGCACTCCTAACCTGTCTGATCCGGTGAAAGCGCTTAGTCGTTTGCGTTCCAGCGGATGTCGTGATACGTCGTTGGGTCTTGCTGTGCGGTGTGTGGCCGGTGGGGACGCAGGTTCGCCGCACACGCGAGGGACTGTCGGGTCGGCGGATCAGGCGTCCATGCGTCGGTGTGACGCGGACCCACAGCCGCCTATCCGCGTACCCGTCGGGCGGGTCGGGGCGGCCCATCGGGTCTCCCCCTCCCCTCCCCTCCACCCCACGCCGCCGCCGTCTGTTCAGCGACGGGAGCGGCGACCCCGTCCGCCGTCACGCTCCCGTATGTCGGCCTCGCGCCGCGTGACCGCGATGGCCCGGCAGCGCGGCCACTTTCGCTCTCGGTACGGGGCCGGCAGCCGGCCGGGCGGTGCGCACCGGAGGGGCGGCTGGAGCCGGCTCCCGACGCCGGAGCTCTGGCTCCTGGTGCCGGAGCTCGGGCTCCCGGCTCCCGGCGCCGGAGTTGTCCCGCCCGGATGGGCTGCGCTGTCGGCGCCGCACGCACCGGCTGTCAACGGACTGTTTGTGCGCGCTGGCTGCGCGCAATCAGACTCGTCACTGCACGCCCTAGGCTGGGGAAGGTCACACACGTCACATACATGCATATACACACACCACGCACATACAACAACGTCGGAGCGGAATGTGCAGTTTCGCCGCCGACCACGACCCACTGGTGATTAGCCTGGATGGTGAGCGGGTAGAGGCCAGGTGATGACGTTGAGGTTTGGGTGCATGTCTGGTTGGACCACAGCTGGTCTGGCAGACGTCACGCTCAGACGGTGTGGGAAATGGCGGCGGAACTGGTGTCGTTCTGGAACGCCGTTCGGATTTGCGCATCCTCCCCACTGTCACGTTGTAGGAGGCGACGGGGATGCTATCTGGTCTCTTAGAGGGAGTGTCCCACCTTTTGGGCATATTTCAAAGCGCACTGGTGAGAGCTCGGGACCAGTCACGTCTAATAACGACACTGATTACTGCCACTGCAGCTCCATCAGGACATAATCGGGATATTGATTTGAATTGCTGTCAAGTTTGAATTACACTGTCACATCCTGAAGGCCGTCGTCAGCTGTTACGAACTAGAGGTGCGGCTTTTGAGCTGTTTTAACCGCAGGTTACCGGACTGCGGGCTTAAAGTGGCATCCGTACGGGAATGAATGACGTCATTACAAATGAACGCTTGTGGTTGGCACATCGGGCGGCGGAGGCCAATTACCGAGAAGCCGCATTGGCTGTGAACCAGTGCGTCACGATAGATCATTTGATGCGACTTTTCCTCAAAGCCAAAGTGCGCTTCGAAAAGAGTCACTTGGTTAGACGCCACGAGGGAGAAATCAAATCCACAGTATAAGGTTTCGTCGAATTCGTGGTGATGGCCTCATGTTTGCGCATATTTCTTCCTAAATAGCTTGTTCCAAGTCTTCGCAGCATTTTATGCGCAATCATTTTGACGAAGGATTGCATTGCAAACATTACAGAGCACACCCGATGTAAAAACAGCAAATGAAAGGCCTTGCTCTGATAGTGATGCTCAGAGAGTCCAATAAGATTTATCCTGCCGTAACGGCTATTTCAGAGAGAAACTTTGAGCCATTTAGAAAGATTTTGAGAAAGCTAGTATTACCGATCAAATCGGACAGGCCTGGTCTAACAATAAGTGTGAATAGGATGAAAGGGTGGCACGCTCTTTTCCTTCATCGTCGCTTCTGCACCGCCCCAAAGGCCGTGTGTTCCATGGGGCGGCGTCACCATCCTTGGTTCGAGTCTGCTGACTGGGACCGCTGACCGTCTGTCCGACCTGGGCCGCGTCGTCGCCGCTGGCTGTGTGCCGTGTGTGTGCTGTGGCCCAACTCGGTGGCCGTTGTGCGGTGCTGTCCGGCCACCCGGCCGCGCCGGGAGCCGTGGAGGGCTCCGGCAGAGACGGCGGTTTTTAGGGGCGTGGGTGCAGGCTCGTTGCGACACTTGCGGCCGTGCGGGCGTCGGACGCGTCCGATTGATTCATCCGCGGCGTTTTTGCGGCCGTGTGATTCAGGTCCGGACGGAGTCGGGTGTCGGTCGCCTCCGTCTATCTTATCGGGATTGCTGTCAGCGCCGCTGATCCACGCACCCACGTCGTTGCGCTCGCGGCTTGCGACGATTGACACTTGGGATAGTGCGGTAGATTTGGCCGCGCCGCTGCTCTACAGTGCGGGTGCCGCCGGGCCGAGGGGTGCGGGTGCCACCGGGCTGAAGGGGGCGGGAACTGTTCACGGTCGGCGGTCCGTACCTCACTGCTGGCAAAGGGAACCAGTGCGTCCGCTGGGCGTGTTGGGCTGTGCGGTCGCCGCGCTGGCACTGGGCGGGTGAACGAACGTGGTCTGTTCTCGAAGCGTCATCCTTCAAGTGCTGAGAGTCGCAACGTTACAACAAAGCATGTGGACCCCGCCAGCGGCCTTGGATGCACACAACCCCCGGCTGGCGCCAGCGTCCAAAGCTGGTGCAAGTGTGTGAGTCTTTTGAACGAGCATCATAACAATGGTCTTGGAAATGGCAGAAGCCCTGGGTTGTCTGTGCTGTGAATGGATGAAGATGCCCTGTCAATAGAGGTGGTGCAGATCTAAGATTTTTTATGCGATAAAACCCCGAAATACCAACCATCTGCTGGCTGTGTTTTCTTCTTTCAGACAGTCTGTTGTAACTAATTCGCGGAAGACATATTCCTAAGTTATGACTGACACTGGCCGGAGTTATCACAGGTTGCAACCTCCGTTCGTTTCGTGTGTGAGCACGCGTTGACATCGAGGTCGCAGAGTGCATCCTGAAGGGAATGATAAGCCGTTTTCAGCCCGCTGCGGGGTCCAGGATTTCGAAATCAATGACTGGCCCTTTGACGCTTGTGCCCATCTTCAATTAGCTGTCATTTGCGTGCGGGAGAATTGTAGTTCTGCACGAGTGCTCGTTTTCTGTGTATTCGAGATACCGACGGCCTTGTGGCGCCCCTAGTGTTGGCTTAGCCCGTCGTCGAAGGTCATTTATTCGTTGGTTGTTATGGGAGAACGGAACAAAGGACATAGTGGCTTCTCCGGGGCCGGCGCGTGTCGCGCGTCTAAGGTGATCGCTCGGTGAGAGCGCTTCCAACCGTTCCCATGACCCGAAAACACGACTCTGGCCAAGGAGCGGTTTGTTGACCTGGTTTCAATGAACTGTGCGACCCTCCCGTGCGGGGGCCAGACATGCCAGACGGTTCAATCTTCCCAACCATGGCTGATGATGCAAATCTGGGCGCTCCTTGTAGCATGTCCAAGAGCTGGCGCACAGTCGCTTGAGGATGTCTGGGCTGGGGTTTCGCTCTCAGTACGGGTTTCCGTGGCTGGAGGTGGCAAAAAAGAGGAGAGTGTTTCCCAAATCCGTACGGCCGCCCCGCTCCCGCACTGTGCGGGCTCACCAACCGCCCCCTGCATTCGAGTGTATGTGCTTTGTAAGTCAAGTTGCCGCATTTCTGAGCATTGCGCGCGCGCGGGTCACTGATACGTCGTGGCTGATGGTGATATTTTTTTGTTCATGCCATTTTAGTTCTAATTTAGTTGGATTGGCGGAGTCTGCGTGATCAGCGCCCACACTGGGCAGTGCTTGTTGCCCTCCCCCGCTCCCCCCCCCCCCCCCCCCCTCCACGTCCCTGTTTGAGGTCACCTGATTGGAGGCAGACATGCGCTCTGTGCGCTATTCCGATCTACGTGTTGATCGGCATTGTTCTCCCCCGGTTGGTAGTGCTACTGTCACTCTGCATCCTGTCATGATTTTAGATGTTCGAAGAGCCTTCCTGCGATCCATCTTCCCGTCTTGGGGAGGACTCCTGACAGGCTATTAGTCATGGTTTGTCGCAGAACGATTGGGAAATCCACTGAGACAGCATGTCAACGCTCCGAACGCAGATAGGATCACGGTTCCACCTGACGAGGCTCGCGTTCGAAGCCATCGGGCTGGTCCGGTGTGTGGTTCGGGGGGAGGGGGACCCTGGCGATGCCTCGAGACGTCGACTGGAGAAGAGACCGCGCGGAGCAGGGCGTTGACTCTAGCCTGCCGCGAAACAGCGATGGGGGAGAGGCGAATTCGGTTGCTGCCTGCGGCGGCAGATGAGGGTGTAGCGGCGCGGGGGTCCGCTCGGCTGCACGGCGCGGTGCGCTGGACGGCGAGTGGCGGGGGGGGGGGGGGGGGGGCGGTGGAGGTCCGCCTGAGCCGGCGTCACGAGGCGGTGCCCGGGGGCGGCAGGTGGGGGAGGGGCGCGCTGACGTCAGCGCAGGCCCGGCGGGCGGCGGCCGGCTATCGCCGCAGTATCGCCGCCCGCCGCCTGCCGCTCGTGTGCTCCGTGCTCAGGTGGTGTTTCGACTGGGTGTGTCCGCGCCGTCCCCGCTCCGCCGCCGCCGCCGGCCACGGCCTGTCACCACATCGTCTGTCAGACCCGGCAGCAGCGAGTCGCCAACATGGTGCACTTGGTAGGTGATCGGTTTGCGTGTCGTTTCTCCCGCGAGATGGTGTCTCCGTCACGGCCGATGTGGTCTGCCGTGGGCTGCCATCGCTTCGTAGGGCATTACTGTTTCGCAGGTTTTTGTAACTCCAGCATTGCCTGCAGAGTCCAAATAATGAGCTTTGAAAATGGAGATGTTCGGTGTGCGTACATCCGATGTGGGATGAATTTAAAAAATTTAGCGTCGAACTAGTTTCGGAACGGTGTCTGGTCCGTGCGTACTTGATTCATTTGTTCAAGTGCGCGATCTGTCCGTTTCATTCCGCGACCTCCACTGGCTGCTCCGATGCGACCACATTCAGTCACATAAATTCCCGCGGATTTTGAGTGACGCTTTTGGGGTCGTACACTAATTCCGTTTCATTGACCGTAGCATGGCTGTAAACATTTCCGGGGACTTGGGGAGCGGGTGAAATCAGATCTTAGCCGGACATAACAGGATACGGGCTGAAAGGTTTGATCCTGAATCGTGTTAGAACACGGAGGTGCGCAAGTCCCTTCGTTTCACCGGCCAAAATTAAAAGGCATGTGTACAAAGTTGGGAGACACATTTACCGTGACCATGACGTGACCACCGTGGGGGCACGAGCTCATTCCAGAGTCCTCGGATTACGCCCGTGGCTGTAAGAGCTCCCGGGAATGCTGAGAGAATGTTTACGGGGATTGAAAAAATGAGTAGCTTTTTGTGATCGGCTTTGGCTTGTGATCGGCTTGCAGTACGCGTGGGGGATATTGGCGGCTTTCCTGTTCAGTCCTTATCAGTATTTTGCATTTAGTTCCGTGGTTGGTTAAATTTTTGGCTTGTTGATTGTTGGCATGATGATTGAATGATTCTTGGCTGATGTCCTAGTGGTGCGCAGCCAGTGCGCCCCCCCCCCCCCCCTCCGCCCTCTTCCCCAGCCGCCATGGGCCGGATTTTGTTGTTGTGTACTTAGAAGACGGCTCCCGGCAAGAATGAAAAACAAAAAATGGCGGGATGTTTGATTATGGGCGCCTCCCTCGCTGTAAGAAAATCCTGGCTGCTCGCTTGCTATCTAGTACTAGTGATATTATTAGAAATCCCATTTGCGTGGAAGCAGTTGGAATCAAGCTTTGGAATTTTGCCATCGGCTACGACCGTTGTGAAACCGACTTAATCTGGATATACTGGATTCGCGAGAGAGCACCGGCACTTCCTGAATAGGTTGGGCTAGTTCTGTAGTATTTGCTGTAGTTTCCCAGCAGCTCCGTTTTAAAAAATTGGTGATTCACCGGCGGATCCACACGTCTGTGCGCTATACTTAACCATTGTTTCATGCAGGGCCGTTGGGGACAATAGACGGTCGCTGCTCAGATGTGGAAAGAGACATCAGCTAGCCCATTGACTCATCAGCGGCGCCGTCTGGGCGCAGCAGACCGGCGGCGGGCGTCGGTTGCAGGCAGCGTGTCTGCCGGGCCGCTCGCCCCCTGCAGCGGACGGGCGTCGGTCGGCGGCGCCTCTCGCCGGCGCGGGCGAACCGTTGGGGCGCCGGTGAGGCCGGCGAGCCGTCGCGAACGGCGCCTGCATGCTGATGAAGCCGGGCCGACGGCGCGGCGGTCGGCGCACGGAGCCGCCTCCGCCCGCCAGCCGGCGCCGGCCGATCGAGACCGCGCGGCGAGGCGCCGACCGAGGCGAGGCGGGCAGAGGGACGCGGCGGCCGGCGGTGGCCCGGTCCGTCGGCTGCCGGCCGGCGTCGCATCCGGGCCTCGACAAAGGCGGGCGCCGTCCCGCCGCCCGCGCCCGGCGCAGGTGGGCCTCTGCGCGGCCGCCGTTTGAATTTCCAAGGTCGAGCCAGATGCGGGCCGCGTCGTGAGTCAGGCGGGCCGCAGCGGCTGCGAGGAGGGCGGCGGCGGCAGCACTGCGCTGAGTCACCCGCGCGATCCGCGACCGGCCGTGCCGCCGCCGCCGCCGCCGCCGCCGCCGTCTTATCGCCGTCCAGCCCGGGCCGGTCTTTCCTGCCGGCTGACCGCTGCTGAGCTCATGGCCCGCCCCGGCGGCCGGCTGCGATGGGGCCGCACGGGGAGCCCGGGACGCTGGGAGGGGGCGCGGCCGGCCGGCTTTGGCTGCGCTGATGACGGAGTCAAGGCTGACAGCTTTTTTGCAGATTGGTTTGTATGGCTGGAAAGCCGGCTTGGGCGATCCTTGAACGCCGCTGTCCTCGCGGTCAAACAATAGATGCCCGAGAAAGGGAGGTGGGGGGGGGGGGGGGGGGGGAGACGGCGGCCGCCAGCATCCGGTAGTGGAGGTCTAGCCTGTGCCTTCCTCGAACGGTATGCGATATAGCTTCGTACTGTTTTGGCATTCGGAGCTGGTGCCAGGTTTGATACGGCGTCAACAGCATTCATTGGACAGAGCGAGACAGATATTCGGAAGCAAGTGTACGTGACACGTACACTCCTTAAAACCACAGCGGACTTTGACCGCTACCGAGGCTGCGGCTTCGCTCTGGAGGGCCCTCCCGCGCACGACGGGATCTATTCGAGTGGAGGAGCGGTCTGTGTTGTCAGATAGCGCTCCTGCGGGACGGACACCTGTTGGTCGCCCGGCCGCCGATCCACACCGGGCCATACCGACCACGGCCAGCTCTGATAGCGGCTGAAGAGTGTGTGGTGGTACCGGCGGAGGCGTCGCCAACTCCGCACGAGGCGAGCGAGCCGTCGCTGCCACCCGAGCGGCCGTCGTCGCCACTGCACGGAGCGAGCGCGCCGCCGCGCCGGCCAGACGGAAACGTATCGGATAACGCGAGCTGCCGGTGCGCTGCGGGGCCCGATGTCGGTCCCGTCGCTGGCGCCGATGGTGTGTCCTAGCGATCTCCGGGATGTCGCGATCGTCTGGCTCGCTCACCGTCGCGGTGCCTGCGAGATGGCTTCGCGGTCGGCCGCGGCCGCCTTCAGAGCAGGGGCGGGAGCCGTCCCCGTCGGACGTTCGCCCCGCTCTGCCGGGCCCGGGCGGCGAACACTGCAGCTCTACCGGTGCACACGCACACCGGCCGCGGGCGCTGCGCGTTTCCGGGCGTGCGCGGCGCGGCGCGGCTCGTGCCGTGTTGGCACCCCGCCGACACATCGGGTCTCCAGCTGGGACCCGCTGAGTGGCCAGCGGCCGAGACGCCCGCAGCTGCGATGGCCGTGCTCACGGCGCTAATCTGCCTGTTTCATCACGGCACGCTTCCCTGCCGCTGCGCTCCGCTCGATCACTTGGCGCCTGTTCACAGAGCCGGGCACGGCTGCTAAGTGGCGGTTCGTGTTGAGTCATGAGCGGCCCCTGTGGATGACTGCGTGATCTGGTGTCCGGCGCAGCGTCTCGCGCGGAGCCGCGGGTCGTCGGCGAGGCCTGCGCGCCCGGCCGACCGCCACATCGGCCCGCGACAGCCGGTGCGGCGGCGGCCCACCGGCCGTCCGTCAGCCGCCGCCGCGCCCGTAAATCACGCCCGGATCGGCGGCAGCTGACGCGCGCGAGCGCGGCGGCGGCCTGCGGCAGGAGCAGCTCCGCCAGGGCCCTGCCGCGGGATGGGGAGCGCGGCGGCGCCAGGGAGCGCGGCCCTGTGCGTCAGCCTACCGTCTGCCGGGGGCCGGATCGTCGTCTAGCGACGGCGGCACCCCGACTGGAATAGTCTGCGCCACGCCATAAACCGTTATCGCCCCGGCGGGACGTGCCTTGCTTACTCGAGCCATCGTACCGGAGATAAAACCGGCCGTGACGCGCTGGCGGCGTGCGCAGCTGCTGGCGTCGCCGGAGGGCGCCCGGCGGCACCGGCTGGAAGAGGGGCCGGTCTCGGCGCACCTGCGGCCGGCCGTCACGTCCGACCGCGGTGTCGCCGGAGCAGAGGCGTCCGCGCCCCTCTGCCGTCGGGGGCGCGCGTTCTCTGGCCACGCTCTGCCGACGGAACGGGGCGGTGCCGCGCCGGCCCGCCTGGTGCGCCGCTCTCCCGGGCTCCGCGGAGACAGCGCAGACATCTATAAAAACCTGTCCCGACCTTCCCAAGTGAAAGGGCTTCCTCAGTTTCTCCTGGACGAATGGCTGTATCTGGCCGGTGGGAGCCGCCGTCCTGCCCGGTAGTGCTGTGTGTGTCCAGCACCAGAATGGAAACTGTTCAGCAAATACACTCGTGGCGAGTACACAAGGTTTTCGCGTTTCCCGCCGACACAGGCATGAGGTGGAGTGTCTTCTTCAGAAGCTCAGGACGGCATCGAGGGGCGGGCATCCCTCGCCGACGGATTGTGTGCGCACGGGCGCTCCGCCGCCGGCGCCGCGCGCCGCCCACCGCGCGGCGCCTGTTTGCATGGCCGTGCCGGGGCGGCGCGGCCGCGGCCCAAGTCGGGCGCCGCAGCATGGTCCGTTACCGCTCGCCACGGCGGCGGCGGCGGCGGCGGCGGCGGCAGCAGCGGCGGTGGCGGCAGCCGCGGTGGCGGCGTTGGCGGCGGCGGCGGCGGTGGCTGCCGGCCGCGGTCCACGCGGTGGCGGGCCCGTCCGGCCTGCGCTGGCACGGGCCGTTGCCGTGGTCGCCGTGGCGGCGGCCCCCAACCGCTCGGGACGCTCGCTGCCGGACCGGCCCGGGTCGGCGCGGCCCTGCCAGTCGCCAGGTGCAGCGTGACGCCCCTGCCGTCGCCCTGCCGCCGTCCGGCGGTCGGTCGGGCCGCCGTCAGGTCATCGCAGCCACCCCCGCTCGCCGCCCGCCGCCGGCCGGCGGCCCACCGGTGACGTCAGTGCCGGCGGCGGACCACGTGACCCGTGACCGCGCGGTGACCTTGGCGAGGCGGCGCCGCCGCTCCTGAGCCGGCGGCCGCCGGCACCCCCGTCGTCCCCAGCGCACCATCGGCGGCGGCCGGCGAGAAAATCGCGTCTGACGAATGGAGACGCTTGATCTCATGCGGCGTTTGCGGCTGGGGTTGCGTCCGGTTGCGCGCGGGCGTCTGTTTTGATTGGAGGAGGGGCCGTTGCAGGGCTGGCAGCCGGTGCGACTGGCGGCCGTCCAGTCAGCCCACGCCGTGTGCCGGCCGGGCCGGGGTGCGAACACGGCTGACGTCACGGCGGCCAGCTGGCGGCGCCGCTCCAGCCGAAGAACTCTCAATGGATGTTATCGATGAATGACCCGCCTCCATTGGCGGCGTCCCGACACGGCCAACATGGTGTTCGTGGTCTTTTGGCTTGTGGGCCTGCCTAGTTAATAGTTGTCCGGCTGCATACGCAAGATTGTGTGTATTGTGCGCTGCACAGAACAGAGAAGCCTTGACCCAAGCTGAAACAAAACATAATTTCGATGCTGGCCTTTGGTGGGGCTCCGGGCCATTGTTCCGCGTGACTGAATCATGCCGAGCACGCAGCTTCCCGCACACAGAGCCTGGTGCTCGACGGCCGGCCGGGGTCGGTGTCGGTGCTCAGCGGCGTCTGCTCCGCGCACGCCGACCGCCGCGCGGGGTCAGGCCTCCGGTCAGGGCTCAGTCGCCGTCACAGCGGAGGTCTGGGTCCGGCGACGGCCGCACCTGCTGACGCAACGCCGCCGCTGGTCAGACCAGCCGCCTTTAGTGGCGTGGCTCAGCTGGGCACGGCCCCAGCCGGCCGTGTCGCCGCGGCGAGCCTGCCGCGACCGAGGCGAGCGGCCGTGTGTCGCCTCGGCGAGCCTCCGAGTGGCGGGTGTCGGCTGGCGCGCGAGCTGTCTCCCGGAGGGGGGGGGGGGGGACGGGCGTTTCATCTGTGAAACGGCGATGTTTATAGAAGCGTGTGTCGGCCAGTGGGCGTGGTACGTCACAGCCTAGTTTGAATGGATTCAAGCAGGGTTGCATCCTAGTGAGGACTCGATACTAACGCCCCGTAAAGCCGTGTTCCCGGCGCGGTGCCGGCGAGGCTGTGCCGTTCTCCGCCGCTGGTTGACACCGTCCCAAACGTCGGAGCCGCTGCCTTAGCGCCGTGTTTTCCGACGGGAACCGATGTAAAGAAGTAATTATGGAGCTGGAAAAGGGTGCTGTAGACCTCCCGTGCTAAGGCATACCATTGCTGATGACGCAAAATGGTCGTAAGCTGTCGCGCTGTGAGATACGGTTCGTGTTGCCGCCGTCGACAGTGAGGCCGCGTGCGCAACACTGGTGACGGTGGCTGGTGAAGGGAGCCGACGCCTTTCGCCCCCGCCGCTGAGCTGTGCGATTTTACAGCCAGGTGCGGGCGGAACGCGCTCACTCACTCCCTCCGGCGCGTGGGGATTTTCCGTTTTTATCGGGCCGGCGGCGGCGGGGTGAGAGTGAAGGCAACGAAGGACATCCTGGATGAATACGAGGAGCGTTTTTGTCGGCATTCTTGCAGCGCAGATGGGGCGGCCGTCATGGGCGAAAGCGGGAACAGTCGAGCGCTCATGCCTGGTGGAAAACATCAGACACGCAGCTTCGTCCGCTTAATTACGCACGTGTTTTAAAGAGATGATCACGTACCGGATGGGTGCTCATTATTTTGGTGTTTGGTGTGTGACGATTAGCAGATCGCGGGATTAGCGGTTCTGGTGGTGTTTACAGCGTCTCTAGATAGTTACAAAAGCAGCTCCGGGCAGGACGTGCAAGACTAGTTGGTCAACCATTGTTAGATATTTGAACCAGAGTAGGATCCTAGATTCCGGCGAAGTGGTTGTGTTGCTGAAGGCGCGAAAAAGCAGTTCCGGGCATGACGTGCAAGACTAGTTGGTCAGCCATAGTTAGATATTTGAACTAGAGTAGGATCCTAGATTCTGGCGAAGTGGTTGTGTTGCTGAATGCCCGAGCATATAATAAATGTCGCTTAATATTCCCGAAGCGTGTTAACATTCACCCGTCCGTGTCAGAATGGCGCTCCATTCGCGGGTAAGTTTCAAGTAGAATCTCGCCGCTTTCGTTTTTCAGTACCTGTGTGCTGTCAAAAGCGTTAACTTTTTACCACCCGCGCCACTATTTGCTGTCGCATGTAAGCACAGGCCCGTATCAACGCATCCGTTGATCTTAATTGCTGTCGTAATTGAACAGATTGCGCCGTGCAACAGGTGACGTTCGCGTCAGGTTACGACGGGAAGGGTCCTCCGCTGTACGTTTGACCTGCGACTGGAATCGAACAACCACACTCTGTCTGGTGTGTTTGCCACGCCGTGTGGGCAACGTTTGTCTTGTGCGCCTCGGCTCGCGTTGTCTGTGTCAGGCTCGACGTCAGCGCATGGGTGGCCGGCATCGGTTGTTGACCTGACCTGCCATGACCTGACCTGACCTGACCTGACCTACCACCTGGCCGCGCTCGCAGGTGAACATCCGGCGTGACGACGATGGACGCCGAGCTGGAGTTCGCCATCCAGCAGAGCACCACCGGCAAGCAGCTTTTCGACCAGGTGGTGAAGACCATCGGCCTGCGCGAGATCTGGTTCTTCGGGCCTGCAAGTACGTCGACAGCAAGGGCTACAACCACCTGGCTCAAGCTCAACAAGAAGGTGAGGCTACGCACTGCCCTCCGCCGCTCTGACCACACGGCTGGCTGTCGTGGGTGGAGCGCTGGTATCTGATTGGAGCTCTTCTCGACAGTGGTTATCTCGACCTTTTACTCTCGCCCCGAATCACGAGAAGTCGCAAAACATGGAAGAATACGCTTTTGCCGATAAGTGAAGCTGGTGTGTGTGGTGCTTGCCGCCATTGTTGAAGCGCCCCTGGCGTCGGCCCGTCGGGTCTCCCGAAGCGGTCGGGACGTGGACAGTCTGCCACCTCCCGTGCGGCCCGGTCACTGACCGAACACGGCTGCAGAGCGGGCCGGCCGCCTGCAGCCGGCGCCCGCGGACCTGTGCTCCGGCAGTGGCCGGTGCGAGAGCGGGCCCAGGGCGGCGGGCGGCGCGTGCGAGCACGGCCGGTGCGCCAGCACTGCCTCCCGTACGTCGCTATCGGCGCTGGCGGTCATCTCCGCCCGCGCCCGGGATACGGTATCTTATCCACGCGCCCGTCTGTTGAAGTGGCGTTCGCTCACCAGCGCCTTGCCTGGCCGCCAGCTCTCTCTTCGTGTGTCCGCGGGGCGGTGTCTACAGGGCCTGGGACATGTCTATCACCAGTCTTCTGGACGCTAGCCGTTCCCATCTCATTTGGGGGGAGGGAAGGGGGGCGTCATCTGCTTAGCTATTTTTCAGCCGCTGGTCGTGGCGCGCCGCCGGCCCGCGCGCTGCTCGCGGCACACCCGCCTCAGCCCCTGCTCTCGCCGTCGTCGCGGCATCACGCGTCAAGTGTGACTGGCAGGGTGGCGTATTTGTCGGCGGTGCGGCCGGGGCGTAGCTGGCCGTACCGTCGTGTGTGGGGCGCGCCCGGCCGGCAGGCGGGTCGGCGCCGGCCGGCTGCTCGCCCGGCGTCGGTCCACCCGCCCCCCGCCCCCGCCCCCCCTCCCCCGCCCGGATCTCCTGGCCGGCCGGGCTCTGACGCGAACCGTTTCCGGCGGCGGCCGGCCCGTTTATGCCCGGCTGTTTGGGCTCGGTTGGCGCGTTTGGGCGGCCGTTCGGCACGGAGCTGCGCCCGTGAAAGCGCGGAGGCGGCGACCGTCGGACCCGGCCGGCTCCTCGACAGGGCGGGGCCGGTGCGGACGCTTGGGAACCCGTCGCTCCTGACCCATGTCGCGCGAGGGCGATGGACGTTGGTCCAGATGCGGACGACTTTGGCCCAGGCGTGCCTGAGCACTGAGCGTGCAGTCACGAGACTTCGTGTCGGCCAACAGCGGCCTGGTTGGTTGGCGATGCGATTCACGGGTGAATGCCAGCGCTGTTCTCGGCCTCGCGACCTGAACGCTGGCCGTGCCGCGAGGAGAGGCCGCTATGAGCGTCCGCCGGCGCCGGGAAGGAGGGCGTGCTGCCACAGCTCGCCGCAGCCTCAGACGGCCCGGCAGTCCCGCTGTCCCCGGGCTGTCGCCAGCGCGTGGCCATGCATCACGCCCGGACCCGTGATTGATCGGAGCGCCGGCATGACTGTCGGCGGCGCCGTGTTTGCGCGGGCACGTACCGAGCGCGGCCGGCAATGGCTCACCGCTGCGGCCCGTGCCTCCGGGCGGAGGGCCGGCCCGGGCCTCGGGCTGCCGGCCGGCGGTCGCCGCGCCTGTGGCCAGCCGAGCGGAGCGGTCGCGCCGCGGCCCGGCGCACCCTCTCCGCCGGCTGGTTCGCGTGGGAACGGCCGCCGCTCGGCCGGGCCGGCCGGCGGCCACGCCCACCTCCATGGCGGGGCGGGGCCCCGGACCGCCTGGGGCCCGCCTGACCGGCCTGAGGCCCGCCTGACCGGCCTGAGGCCCGCCTGACCGGCCTGAGGCCCGCCTGATCGGCCTGGGGCCCGCCCTGAGCGGCCTGGGCGTCATTCGACTGATTCGGGCCCCCGTTTGGACGACCTAGGGCTCGGCTGACGGACCCAGGCCGCGACTGACCAGCCTGGTCCGGCGGTTGCACTCTCCGCTCTGGGCCGTTTGGACCGACCGTCCCAGCTCCCGCCCGTATCGCAGTCACATAAACACGTGACGTGGTTACATGCTGACGCCTCGCGGCCGACCGCAGATGACGCTTGTACAGCCAGTTTTACTTCCCCGCCCAACGGGGCCCGGTCCCACCGTCCTAATTCCTGGCCGATGGTGGTCATCGCGCTAAGAACGCCCCCGCTTGCCCCCTTATCATTTTGTCCACGCGCGTGGAACGGACGAGACGCGTTCTCAGACACCGGTTCCGTGTCGTCTGTGCGTCTGGCGGGGCGGCTCGTTTTCACGGCCGGGCGAGCCGACCGAGCACGCCGTCCACCGGACGGCTCCAGCGCCGGTGGCGCGACCACGCGTTTTTGTCGATCTGCGGTGGCGGCCTGGGAGTCGGGTGTGGGGGCGGGTGCGGGAGCGGCTGGGTTGCCTGGTGTGAGGGCGGTTGGGGAGTCGCTGGGGAGCCAGCAGTAGTGTTCTTGAGTCGGCGCTGGGCGACACGGGAGCCCGTGTGATGACCTTTTCGGAGTCTTTGAAGACGACCTAGGGGTAGCGGCGGTAGCTGCTCGAGACTGAGCGATTCCTAAGGCGCTGTGGCGATGTTTCGGGAATGTCTGCAGCATGGCGCCGGGGTCGCTCCAGTGAGGACTCAGGAGCTGCTGCCGTGTCGTCTGCAAACCCGCTCCTGCCGCGTATCTCTCGTGTCGTGTCAGTGGCGGAGACTGTCGCCCGCCGCGGGCGGATGCCCCCTGCCCGCCGCACTGCTGTGCGGCACGGACGCGGAGCCGGCCCCAGTCTGTTGCCAGCGCCGCTCTCCGCGTGTCGCCCGGGCCTGCGGTCTGGTCCGGCCGGCGCCGGTCTGGCTCTGCGCCCGTCGCCCGGACCGGCGGCGGACTGGCTCCGGCGCGGCACGGCGCCGCCGAGCGCTGTGGTCCGGCCGCACGGCCGCCGACCCGGCCGCGGCCAAACTGGTGCACACGCCACCGTGCACGATGCCAAAACAGGTGGGCCAGTGCAGCGGCGCTGCGTCCGGCCGGTGTCTGGCGGCGGCGCGGCGCCGGCGCCGGGCGGCGGGACGCGCCGGGCGCGGGTCCGGGCGGCACGGGCGGAATTCCTGCTGGCCGCCGGGGACTGGTCCGTCCCGGTTTGACGAGCCGGCGCTGCCCATGCAAGGTTGTCGGCGGCCTAGGCGGCCGGCGCTCGGGGGTGCGGAGGTCGCCGTTTCCACTTCGGCCGCGCTGATACGGCGCCAGATGTTCGCCTCGCGCAGGTGTCGCTTGTGCTCGTTGCAATTGCACCGGCTGTGTTTGCATCCGCGCCGCCGCCGCGGCGCCCTCAAGAGATACCGCCACCTGCCGACAGCTCGGCACTGTCCCGCGCTCGGTGACTCAGTGGTGGAAGCCTCGGGAGCCGTCGCCGAGCGGCGCGGTGACCTCACCGTGTGGCGTCACTGTTCCGTTGATGCGAGCGCACGGTGACGTCACGGTCGGACCGGGTGTGCCGCTGGCTCGGTGAGCTCTCCGTGACTCCCTGAGTCACGGCAGGCTCGGGAGCGCCCGCAGCGCATGAGTCAGAGGTCCGTGCTGGCGCGCTGGGTGTAGTCACCGAGTCACGCCACACCAGAGAGCGCCAACACCCGTAGCCTGAGTGACGCCAGGGTCGGGTGCGCCGGTGACGAGGACGTCTCGGTCACGGCCGGGCCCGGCGCCGCGCCTCAATGACCGGAACTGCGGCTGTCCGCCGGCCGCCGGCGGGCACGGTTCGGCGTACCTGTGAGTCGCGGGCGCTCTGCGGGCTGGTGAGTGGCGCTGTCTTTGCGGTTTTTGCGTGGACGACGCCGGGCGAGGCCCCGCGCCACACGTCCCCGGCCTGCCGTGGTCCCGCCGTCGGTGCGGGCCTCTGCCGCGCCTTCTTCGGGCCGTCCTCCAGTCAGTCGGGAGGGGAGCGGGCCGAGGCACGGTGTGCCAGGCGCGCGCCGGCCCAAGCTCCACGTATGGCTGGAGCTGACGCCACGGTGGGGCGCGCGGCCCTGGCAGGGGGCCGTGCGGCGCAGCCGTCTCGGTGTGGGTCCTGATCGGATCAGCCGACGGGCTTGCAAGAGCGAGCTGGCTACGACGCCAATTTCGATCAAGCGTAAGCTCATTATGCCGACGCCGGAGAGTACAACTGACCACATGTGAAGTAATCGACGTGGGAAAGTGGCAACTGATGGGTTACGCTAACCCAGTTTTAATCGTCTATTACTGGAGTGCTAGTCAGTATGTGTCCGTGGCGGTAGGCGAGCAAAGTATTTAAAAATCGCGTTCTTGATATTTTTGTTGTTGCACTAGTGGAGGTTGGTTGATGAGGATGCTCCACCAGATGCATGGAGATTATCGCTTGCGTTAGCATGCCAGTCTTCTTCCTTTTGGCATTGGCATTGCATAAAACTATGCGCTTCTAGACGCGCGTGGTCCGATGTAGTAATGCCTTGCCTGCGCGCGCCTGCCACACTCACCTCGCAAGGCCGTGTCCTGGTCTGACGTCTCGCTGTCCGCCCACGCCAGGTGACGAGCCAGGACATCAAGAAGGAGACGCCGCTACAGTTCAAGTTCCGCGCCAAGTTCTACCCGGAGGACGTGGCTGAGGAAATCATCCAGGACATCACGCTGGTACGGCGGGCGGCGCCGGGCGCCGGGGCCTCCGCTCGCCGCCGCTAAGCCGCCGCCCGGCAGCGCCGCGCCCGAAGCCCCGCGGGGATTAGCGGCGGCGGCGGCGGCGGCGGCGGTTTGAGCGGCCCCGGTTTGTCGCATTCCGGCCGGCCCTGTGCCGGGCACCTGGAGCCGGCCGTGCCGCGATGTGGCGGACGCGTGTCTGGATGACGCTCGCCTGGAACGGCCTCGCTCGCAGACGAGTCATGCTAGGTGTATGCGGATAGCAGGAAACGAGCGTGCGTTGTCAGTACAAGTGAGGGTTTTCCGTCACGACGACATGCCTTGAAGGTGTGTTTTATTAGGCGCACGCATATTTACAAAGAGCGCCTTTTTCAAATCATGTCGCTGCAAAAGTCGCTGTCGGGTCGCTGTTGCTGTGCTCTTGCTACCGGTTGTGACCAGCGCTCACCGTCCCTCTCTCCCTCCGCAGAAACTCTTCTACCTGCAAGTGAAGAATGCCATCCTGTCCGATGAGGTGTACTGTCCGCCGGAGACATCGGTCCTGCTCGCGTCGTACGCCGTCCAGGCCAAATACGGCGACTACAGCGACGAACAGCACGAGAAGGGCTTCCTCTCGAACGACCGCCTCCTGCCGCAGAGGTGCGCTCTGACTGCGACGGCGGGGCGGCCGTCCGGGACCAGCTGCTGGCTTTCTGTGCTGTCGGGAGCGTGTCGGGCTCTGGGCGGAGCTGCCTGTTCGGTGTTGGTCGACGCCAACTGCGTCGATTTGAGCAGTGTGGTGGGCGCGGCAGGGCCCCGCACGAATCCCACTTTGGCTGGTTGTCGGAGACGCCCACACCGGGCACCGGCTGCCGATTGCGCTAACGGGGCCGTGTTCCGGGACCGGCCAGCACGCCCACGCCGCCCCTTGGCCGGTTGTGGCCGGCCGCAGCGTACGACCCTGACTGCGGCAAACTGGTGGGAGGGGCTCCCTCCCGGCCGGTCCCGGTGCCGGCCGCTCCGGCCGCGGTGGCGGGCGGCCGGCACCGTTGGCGGCCGGGAGCCGTGGCCGGCCCGGGCCGGTGACGGCCGGGAGCCGTGGCCGGCCCGCTCGGGCGCCGCGCATCGCCGGGACGCGGTTCTCACGTCTCGCGGGCCCCGCACACACCGCCGAGCGCCGGTTGCGGCCGCCTGGCTGGCCCCACCCGACACGGCGCGTGGAGGTGGGCGTCTGACCATTTCACGTCACGGGCGGCTCCCCTTGGGCCCCGGTCGGCCCGCCTGGTCAGCGCGCGCGCTGGCGGGTCCGGCCGTTACTCAGCATGTCTCACCTCTCACCTCTCTCACCTCTCTTGGTGGACCTGACAGCGCTTGGCGGCGCACAGTCCCGTCAGCGCGTGGCCCGGGTCGTGCCCGTCTACCCTGCCGCCTTGTGCTCTTCTCGGCTGCCGGCTGTGGCTGTGGCTGCTGGTGGTGGCTGTGGCTGTGGCTGCGGGTGGTGGCGGTGGTCGGCGCGCTTGGAGCGAGTCCTGAGCTTGTGTCGCCAGCTTGTGTCGGGTTTCAGCGACGACCCTCCGGACCTGCCGTCGTGGGAGCGCGAGCGGCTGCTGTCGTGCAGGTGACGCGAGCCGGGCATGACCTGAGTTGACCTAGCCTGACCTGACCTGACCTGGTCTGATCGGACCAGTACGGCCGCATGCCTGTGGCCGGGAGGGCCGCGCTGTGTGCCTCAGCCTGCCGTATGCGAGTGTAGCCCGCCGCGGAGCGCAGCGCCTGAGTGATGCTAACTCGGTAGCCCGGGAGTGGAGTTTTGCTGTTGCTTGTTTTTGGTGCGGTTGGTGTTCCGAGATGACGTGAGAATGACAGTGACTGAGGGTGCACCCGTCGTCCATAAGGATTTTCGTGGGTGACGTCGGATTGTAGTGCGTTTTGTTGCATGAGCTCGTTCAGTTGCGACTAACTCGTTTGCTGACGGTGACGTGGGCGTGGATTGGATGTGCCGTCGAGGATAGATGGCGTTGCCTGCGGTCCCTCGCCCCGAAACGCCCCGCGGCCCCATGCCGTGCGCAGACACCATAGCCGTGGCCACACGAACCGTCGCCAGGGGCGAAAGTTCACAAGGTCTTCTAAACGCGCAGAGCCTTCATATGACCAGGGTAGTCTGCGCGCTGTAAAGTTCAAATCGTCATCTCTTCGCACGGAAGGCCAGGCCGGCTGTCACCAGTAGATGCCTCCCAAGTTTACAGCAACCGGCCACGTCCCTTGCTGGGTTGCTCGGCCCGCGGCGCCGTCACGGCGCCGCTGTGCGCGCGCCCCGGCGTTTGCCCCCGCTGACGCCGCCACTGCCCGCCCTCCTGCCACAGGGTCATGGACCAGCACAAGCTGACGCGCGAGGAGTGGGAGGACCGCATTACCAACTGGTACAAGGAGCACCGCGGCATGCTGCGCGAGGACGCCATGATGGAGTACCTGAAGCTGGGCCAGGATCTCGAGATGTACGGCGTCAACTACTTCGACATCAAGAACAAGAAGGGCACTGACCTCTGGCTGGGCGTGGACGCGCTCGGTCCTCAACATCTACGAGAAGGAGGACAAGCTGACGCCCAAGATCGGCTTCCCCTGGTCGGAAATCCGCAACATCAGCTTCAATGACCGCAAGTTCACCATTAAGCCGATCGACAAGAAGTCGCCGGACTTCATCTTCTTCGCGCCGCGGCTGCGGATCAACAAGCGCATCCTGGCGCTGTGCATGGGCAACCACGAGCTGTACATGCGCCGCCGGAAGCCGGATACCATTGAGGTGAGCGATCAGCCCTCGCCGGCGGGGGAGGCGTGCGCGCGAGGCCGGCGGGTCGTCGTTTCAGGAGAGGGCTGCGTGGTGTTGGCACTGCGCCGGCACGGCCCCGTTTACGTCACATAAAGGCGGCGCCACGTGGATCTGGCTTGAGGCCTGCGTAGGGTTTGGAGGTCGTACCAGTTCGTCAAGAACATCAAACTCCTTATGAAAAAAATTTGTCATCAAGGTTGGCAGAAAATATCCGCGGCACTGTAATGTATCTGCATATATTAATCATGTGCTGCCTTGTAGCGCTCAGATTCACATTGATTTTTGGACCGGAGTGATGCTCAGATGGATCGGCGCTGTGTCCCGGGTGCAGTGGATGCTGGCGAACACGCCCTGCGCGGTGTTTGTCTGCAATGTCAACGGCGCTGCAGTCGAGACTGTCTTGTCGCTTTTGGGCCTATGCTCGAAAAATCATGTGTTGCCGACCGGGGGTTCTCGGCCGCGGTGTGCTCCACCTCACCCACGATGTGTGTGCGTAGCGTGTTGTTTGACCTCAAGCTGGATAGTTCGTCCCGTCTTTCCGGACTTGTCTGCCGTTTGGGCCCCGTCAGGGTCTCAGTGTCGTTCCCCGCAGCTCCCCACGCCGTCCGTTGGTGGCGCTGCAGACGCCTCTCCTGGCGACCGTGCAGTCGCGGCCCTCCCCACGCCGCCCGCGGCCCCTGCAGCGACCGGTTCCGGCGCGGCCACCGGATCCTGCGCGTGCGCGCCCCGCTCCGCGCCCATCGCCTGACGCCGCCGCCGGCCCCGCCCGTCCGCAGGTGCAGCAGATGAAGGCGCAGGCCAAGGAGGAGAAGCTGGCCCGCCAGACGGAGCGGCAGAAGCTGCAGCGCGAGATCGCCGCCCGCGAGGAGGCCGAGCGCAAGCAGCGCCAGTATGAGGACCGGCTCAAGAACATGCAGGAGGAGATGCAGCGGCGCCAGCAGGAGCTGCAGGACGCCCAGGAGACGATCCGCCGGCTGGAGGAGCAGCTGCGCGCCCTGCAGGCCGCCAAGGAGCAGCTCGAGAGCAAACAGAACGAGCTGCAGGTGAGAGGCGGCGCTGGCGGCGCGGGCGGGTCGGAGGTCGGGCTGGTGGGACTGGTGGGACCGTGCGGCCAGCCGGCGGCGCTGTTGCCGCCGTTGGTGGGCACGCTGACGGTCAGAATCGCAGACAGTTTTGTCTTGAGGCGGAATGGTCGGCGGTGCGCGGCGTGGTGTGAGTCCTCTGGTAGCGGCGCAGCGATGCTTTGCGGCTTTTGTTGCGGTCTTAACTTCGTCTTAAGCGACAGACTGGATGAGTATGCAGTGAGCTGTCGTACGCTCTTTGGCACGGCTTCCGAGTCAGTTGGCTGCGTGCCACAAAGCCTGACGACGCACATTCGGTTTTCTCGCTGTCGAGCACCGTCCTTGTAATTGCAGAGGGTCTGTGTGCGTGTGTGTGTCCTGGAGCTGACCGCGAGCCGCGTGCTCTGGCGGTCGCGTGCCGCGGCCTCAGCACACCATCTGCTCCGTGTGGGCGGAGCCGGCGCTAACGCATGCTCTCCGTCCGGCCACAGGCCATGATGGTGCGCCTGGAGGAGGCCAAGGAGATGGAGGCGGCCGAGAAGGCCAAGCTGGAGGAGGAGATCCGCGCGAAGCAGGAGGAGGTCCAGGCCATCAGCGCCGAGGTGCAGAGCAAGGACGAGGAGACGCGCCGACTGCAGCAGGAGGTCGAGGACGCGCGCGTCAAGCAGCAGGAGGCCGCCGCCGCGCTGCTGGCCGCTTCCACGCCGCAGCACCACCACGTGCACGACCACGACGAGGACGAGAACGACGAGCTGGTGGCCAACGGCGACATCTCGCGCGAGCTGGCCGGCGAGGACGACGGCAGCTTCGAGGACCCGGTCAACGAGCGCCGCACGGCCACCGAGAAGAACGAGCGACTCCAGGAGCAGCTGCTGGTGAGAGCGGCGGCTGGGTGGGAATGGCTGTGGGGGTCGCTGGGGAGTGGAGCGGGGTGCAGGGGCAAACTTGGACGTAGCCGCCGGTGCGGTGGTTGGGGGGGGGGGGGGGGGCGGGCGGGGGCTAGCGTCTCGGATGCAGCTGTGGGTTTGGGACTGCGGGCAGTAGTGATTGAGCAGATGGGAATGTGCGACACTAAGGAGCGATGGCGAACGGCTTGGTTTGGGGATCATGGAGGGGTTTCCGGTGGTCAAACACACATAGGGTCTCTTTGTGAGTAACGTTCCGTTTTTAGGTATCCGATGTCCGAGCTGCATGCTGCACTTTCTTGTGAATTCCTCGGGTTGTGCCATGCTGTTGCGCTTGGTAGGGTAACTATCTGGCGTACAGCGTGTGGCACGTAAATAGGCGTCGTCTGACTGTCGTTATGGGATGTTTCCGACAGTGTAGTACCTTTTTACAGTTCGTACGTGTAGGAATGATTTTTGCGTGCGTTATACAGAGCTATCATTCAGATGGCTCGTAAAGGAATAGCATGGTATTGAAGGATATTGTAACGATATGGTGCTGGGAGTAGCACTTCCACTCGTTAAGCACGTTTCCAGGGCACCCAGTTTTCCACATAGGTTTGTGTAACCTTTTTCTCCCACCCAAAACATTTCCAGTCGAGACTTCTAGATTTTCAAAAGTGATCAAACATACTCAAATGTGGCTTGAGTTGGCGGCGTTGCTGTGGTGCTCACCAGCGTCACACCCGGCACCCGGCGTGTCTCCGTGTCCGCCGCGTTTGGTCCGCACGGGGCTGGTCCGCCCACAGCGCGGCCCCTCGCCCGCGGCGGCCGGTGACCGGTTCGCGCCGGGCGCGGTGACGTCACGCGTCAGCTTCGCCGTACCGCCGTACTGCCGCCCCGGTGGGGGGGAGGGGGAGGCGGGGCGACGGCACTGCGCAGTGGCATCGGCGGCTCGCCTCGTGCGGGCGCCGCGGCGCGGAGTCTCCCGAGCTCGTCACGGGGCGCGGTGACGTCACGCGGGCTAGGTGGCCGGCTCGGCAGCGGGAAGGAGGGGGGGGGGGGGGGGGGCGACGGTGTGTCGAGCACGCCACCGCGACACGGGGCCCGCCCGACAGCGGCGGAGGGAGCGGGCTGTCGGGCACCCCACCACGGCGTTCTCCCGCGGAGAGGAGTGCCTGTGTTGAACAGATCTAATCTAAACAAGCTTTTGGCTGACCTTTGGGCTTGCGTGATATCACCGTGTCGGCGCTACGTCGCTGTCGAATTAATCCTCCGTGCACGCGTCGCTTGCCGGCGGAGGTTGAGCGCGTGAATGTTGGCGGGTGTTGTGCCGGTCAGCGGAGCGGGGGGGGACGTCACGTGTCTGGTGCGGCAGCCGGACACGACCCTCCCGGCTACGACCGTTTGACGACACTGACATTTGCACGGCTGCATAGGCCGTCCGCGGTTCGTGGGGTCACACGCCGCAGCAGACGCAACTCTTGCCGACGGCTTCATGTGAAGGATTGGGCTGTCGTTTCTCTTGGAATTCATTAGTTGGTTGTCGTGCAGTTTGTACGGCACGTGTGGCTTGCAAGGGGTGTTGATGTCTCCAATCCTTTCTGCTGTGCCCACACGTCATTGGAAATCTGGATTCTTGACTCGCTTTAAGTAAGAACTTGCGTAAAGAACGACGAGTCAAAATTTCCCGGGAGTTTCCTCCTAATTATACGCTGTGACGTCAGCTTCATGATAGACAAATGAGCAAATACCCTGCAGTGACATGAATGTCCGTAATCGTAGTCCATTCACTCACCGGCGCGCGGGCTGACGCTGAACGAGTCTTCTCTGCGTGTGTCACCAGGCTCTGAAGGACCAACTGGCCGAGACCCGTGACGACAGCAAGGAGACCCAGATGGACAAGCTGCACAAGGAGAACGTGAAGGAGGGCCGCGACAAGTACAAGACGCTGCGCGAGATCCGCAAGGGCAACACCAAGCGGCGCGTCGACGCCTTCGAGAACATGTAGACACGCGGGGACGTCCGGCCGGCCGGTGGCGGCGATGCGGTGCGCTTCGCTCGCCGGCCGCGCTCGAGCGACGCCGTCGGACGCAGAGGAGGCCGCCTACTTAGCGGCCGCGCCGGTCGTCCGCGCCGCCCGGCCCCCTCACGGCTCGGGTCGGCGTCAAACAGCGAGAGAGAGAGAGAGTGCGCGCACGAGAGACTGAGAGAGAGAGGGACGCGTGCGAGTGTGAGCGCCAACGGCAGCGCCTCCCTTCCGTCTTCTGGCCCTGTAGCGCCCGGCTTAGCGTACGTGCACGCCCTCAGAAATTGCCGCTTCGCTCTGAACAGAGACTAAGAGGCCAACACCGGCCGCCCTTTTGTTTTGAGGTTTCTTTGCAAGCGAGCACGGCTCCGGCTTCGGCGAGGATTTTTGAAGTCTGTAGCCGGCGTCTGTGTGTGATGTGGTTACATGTTACAGTGATGTATTTTCCATTGGAGTTATCTAATCGTTATATAAAAAGTGCCTCCGGCCAGAGCGCCGGGCTTTGTAACGCGGGAATAAATGCTATTTTGGAGAGGCCGTGAGTTGAGTTGGGCACGGGACTGCGAGCGGCGGCGTCCGACGCGCGTCGCCGGCGGTTGGGACCAGCCACTCACACAGCCCAGCAGCGGGCGCCACGGCGGCCCGTGCACCGGGGTGGCGCCTCGATATCCTGCGGCGGCTGGCCAGCCGACTCCCGGTCAACAGTGCGAGGCGTGCCAGCGTTTCATCTCTGCCAGTCTCTCACCGGCGCCGAGAGTGAGCCGCTAGGACTGGAGGCAGGCCAGTGGGGCGGACAGCGCCCAGGTTCGCCTTCGGGGCTCTGCGACAGACCGGCCCGAGGAGAGGTAGGTTGGGCGACGTGACAAGGGGCGCTGGCCACCGTAAGGCCGGGTCGTAAAGCCGGTGTGGTAAGGCCAACGGCCCGGGAGCCCGCTGCTCGGCGCCGGTGCCGTACTCGGCCGGTATGAGGGCGGTCAGACGAGCGGCCTGACCTGCCGGCCGCCGCCGGATGCGGGCCCGTGAGGTCACGTCGGCCCCGGCCCGCGCCATCGGTGACCTTTACAGCGACAGCCGGGAGCATACAGGTGACCTTTGGCGGCGGGCTGGCCGCGGTGCTGACAGGTGACGAGACATGGCGCCACCAGGGGGACGTTCGGCGGTTGGGGCTCTCAGCCGCGCCGTGACGCGAGCGTGCCGCTGGACGGTGCAGGCTCACCGGATCATGCAAACATACTATGTGGCGGTGATGGAAGGAGGTTACCCGATCCATAGACAGGCGTGCAACGTGCTAATCACCTTGTGCGTGATGATTTTCACGGCACGGTGAGGGTTTTTGTATCGGGTGGTCGATTTGTGGCCAAACTGAACTCGGATGTCTACTCAGTGAGGGCCAGGAGGCCGTGGTGGACGACGGCAACGAAACGACGAGCAGCTGAGGGCCTCTGCCGTCCGAGAGGCCCGGCGGAGGTGAAAGAAAACGTTGCCCCATAATCAAGAATGGACTCCGGTTCTCATGTAGGCACTGCGAATGGGACAATGATTCATAGAATTGTGTTTCTCTCCACGTACAACGGGACAGTTTTTGGTGGTTGAAAACCAAACCTGGTCTAAAGCAATCTGGGAAGTCCATGGAACTAGATGATGGGGTTTGACCTTTCACCGTGCTTGGCCAAGAGTCGGAGAGTGGTGCGATACGTTTTGCAGCTGTTGAGTCTATCCGTGCCACGCCGCATAATGATGGTTAGTTTGCGGTAGGCCTTTACAGGTCTGGTGTAAACGCGTGGGTCTAGTGTAAACGCATGGATCTGTTGTAAGCGCACGGGTCTAGTGTAAACGCATGGGTCTGGTATAAATGCATGGGTCTGGCGTAAACGCGTGGGTACGTCGTAAACGCGTCGGTATGGCGTAAGCGGATGGGTCCAGCGTAAACGCATGGGTCCAGTGTAAACGCGTGGGTCCAGTGTAAACGCATGGGTGTGGTGCAAACGCATGGATTTGGTGCAAACGTGTGGTCGCAACGCAGAGCTGCAGAGCCTAAGTCGAGCAAAAGCAGAGCAGAGAAAGTCTCACTTCGTCCGCCGCCTGCGCCCGACTGTAGTAGGTGCTGGTGGCGGTTCAGATGACGTCACGCGTCCAGCTGCCGACCGGACCAGCTGAGGCTGTAGGTGGCGCTGGTGATGGTCCATCGGTGCCCATGACTGTACCAGCGGTGGATGGGGGCGGCACTGGTGGTAGCTCATCAGTGTACCCTGACCAGAACAGCGGACCAGCGGTGGCTGTAGGTGGCGCTGGTGGTAGTTCATTAGACCCTCTGACCGGACCAGCGGTGGCTGTAGGTGGCGCTGGTGGTAGTTCATTGGTCCCTCTGACCGGACCAGCGGAAGCTGTAAGTGGCACTGGTGGTAGTTCATTAGTCCCTCTGACTGAACCAGCGGTGGTTGCTCGCGCGTTGGTCACAGACAGCGTATCTGTGTTTGAGACGGCTGGTGTCAGCGATTAACGGCTGCTACTTAGAGTGGCAGCGGTTGACACGGCTAGTGTCAGCGGTTGACGCATCTGGTGTCTAGAGTGGCAGCGTTTGGCATGCCTGGTGTCAGCGGTTGACGCGGCTATTGTCGGTGTCAGCGCTTTACACAGCTGGTGTCAGCGGTTAACGTTGCCGGTGTCCAAAGTCTCAGCGGTTGGCGGGACTAGTGCCAGAGTATCGACGCCTGACACGGATGGTGTCGGCGGTCGACATGGCTAGTGTCAGTGTCAGTGCTTGGGACGGATTGTGTCAGTGTCAGCGGCTGACACACATGGTGTCAACGTCAGTGGCTGACACAGCTAGTGCGCGCGATTGACACGGCTGGTGTCACTGCCAGCGGTTGACACCACTAGCGTGCGCGGTTGACGCGGCTGGTACCAGAGTGTCTGCGGTTGGCACGGCGACGTCAGTGTCAGCGGTTGGCTCGGCTAGTGTCGGTGTCAGCGGTTGGCACGGCAGGTGTCATTGCCAGCGGTTGACACCACTAGTGTACGCGGTTGATACGGCTGGTACCAGAGTGTCTGCGGTTGGCACGGCAGCGTCAGTGTCAGCGGTTGACACGGCTAGTGTCGGTGTCAGCGGTTGGCACGGCAGGTGTCGGTGTCAGCGCGTCCGCGGCTGCTGCGGATGGTTAGGCTGACCTTAGGCGCCGGGCCGGGGGCGGACGGCACGGCCCACGCCTGTCACCGCCGGCATAAAGGCGGGCTGTGCCGGCCAAGGGCCGTCAGTGCCTGCCAGCCCTGTCCCCGGTCCCCGCCGCCATGAAAGTCTGGCTCCTGATCGCACTCGCCATCGGCACCGCGTGTGGTACGTGCTGAGCAGCTGGGCTGGGCCCCGACCTCCGACCACGAGAGGGCGCTGACGTCTCCCAACTATGGAGTACCACAACCGAGCCGTAGAGGCGACGTGGTGGGATATACAAAGATGTCGTGCTTCGTAAGTCATCGCTCACTTCATTTCGGCCGTGCAGTTTTCGATCAGATGCGGATGAAGTCACGTCCACGACAAAAAAGAGCGCACGTGCTACCTCTAAGAACGTTACCGAGGTCAATCTAATCGCGTGAGACCCTGCTATAACAACCAAAGAACGTGTTTGCTCACTCCGGCGTCTTCTCGCTATGTGCACCATCTCTTCGCGTGATGATGCCCATCTCTTTCTGCAGCCGCCCCCAGTGGCATCGGCTTTCCCCCACCGCCGCCTCCTTCACACCCACCAATACCGCCGCCGCCACCGCCGCCGCCACCGCCGCCGCCGCCGTCGTCTGGTGCCAGATCCCAAGTAAATGTCAATGGCGGCGTGCAGACGGACGGAAACGCGCGAGCTGGCGTTAGCGGCGGTACAACCTCGACCGAAGTCACGCCCGACCAGAAGACCAGGGCGCACGTGCGCGTCGAACTGACGTCGCAGGAACAGGGCGCCGTCAAGGGCAAGGGCTCCGCCGCCGGTGAGACGGACAAGCTCGTCACACCCAACAGCGAAGAGGCCAGCAGCCAGACGAGAGCCAACACCAAGGTGGTCAGCACCGGCCAGGCCACCGGCAACATCGACGCCAATGGTGACGCCGCCACCATCGGCGGAGTCACCAAGACGGACTCCACGGCGGGCAGCAGCTCGGCTTCCCGCGGCGACGGCGCTGCCAAGGGTCATATCAACTCGGTGGGTTCGGCTGGCGTGGAGGTGCGGCCCGACGGCGTCGCCACGCGCACCGATTCGGCCTCCGACGGCAAGGCCACGTCGACTGGCGGCGCGGGCGGCAGCGTGGCAGGCCGCGGCCGCGCCGCCGCCAACGGCGGCCAGGTCACGGGCGTCAGCGGCAGCCAGGTGGGGCTGGACGTCATCGGCGATGGCGCCGCCGAGGGCTCGGAGGGCGCCTACACCAAGGGCGTTACGGGCGGAGACGGCCTCGCCCAAGGGGCGAAGACTGAGGCCGGCTCCAAGGGGCACGTGGCCACGAGGGGCCCCGGCGCCGGCGCCGCCGGACAGTCCAGGGGCACGAGCCGCGCCGGCGACTCCAAAGGCACGCTGACCACGAAGTCGGGGGCGCAGAACTCGTTGGAGTCGACGAACGACGGCCAAGCCCACGCTGCGGTCCGTTCCGGCGGCGAGTCGGTGCTCGGCCTCGATTCGTTCAGTGGCGACCTTGTGGGCGTCACCAGGGCGCACTCCACCGGGCAACAAGCCTCGGATGGCAGCGCCTCCAGCAAGGCCAACACCCAGGGTCAGGGGGCTAACAAGCGGGGCGGTGGAGGCTCCCTGTCCGACACCGCCTTTAACGGCAACACGGCCGGGCCGGGCAGCATCGCAGGCTCGGTCGTCACAAACGGTGAGCACCGCTTCAAGACTGAAGGCCTTCCCGTCCGCCCGCCGCTGAAGGATCTGCTCGACCAGGTGCTGCCCAGTGGCGACAACCTAGGCAAGGGGCAGAAGGGCAAGTGCCCAAAGGGACAGTGCCCGAAGGGCAAGTGACCGAAGAGTAACCTTCTGTAAACGAGGGATGGGAGGCCTGTCGAAGGGAGCCAGGCGGCCTTGGGGCGTGCTGTGTATAGGAATATGTGACAAATAAAAAACAGATTGTGCCATTTCCATCACCTGGGTGCAGCCGTCAACAACGCTGTCTGTTGTCTCACACATTGTGTCGGCATGAAAGCGACACTGATGACAATGTTCCAGCATCACAAAGCCTGCATACACATCGACGAGTATATCCGATCCCCAGAGACAAACCGCCCCTCACTCACCACCGTGCTGCTCGGCACGATGCCGACACGCGAGGAGCTTGTGGGTGGTCAACCGTTTGTGAGCAGATAAGTCCGGGATGCAGTCAGAACAGGCCGGCGTATGTGCAAGTTGGCTACACAGATATCGACCGTGCTGCTCACTTCTACGTGTGCTGCTGTCTTTAGGATTTGCCCCTTCCAGCCCGATTGCCAGCCGGTTGTCCCCGTCGCACTGCTCCGCCCGGTCAACATGCTAGTCAATATGACCCTCCGCCCGGTCAACATGAAGAGCTAAGTGCAACACGAAATCTTCCATCATTCAGCACAAGTCAGAACCTAGATAAGACAGAAGTAGTAGCTTTATTCCTCGGAGAAAAAACAGGGATAAGATCACGTCAGTCTCTATGGAATAAGGCTAATACTACTGGCCCATCTATGTGAATAATGTTCCTCGCCAATGCACTGAACAACTTACGTAACAAGTCAGAGCCCATGACACGTTGAACCTTGAAAACCCGCGGATACATGGCCCCCGGCGTTTTTGCAGCAACCCCTGAACCGCTTCAGGCAGGTTGTCCAAACTGCCTGCACCCATTTTGAAAATCAACAGGATGCACAGTCGTGACAAGATGACATTGAGATCGATTGGCAGGTTCCAGATGATCTTCAGGAACAAGTTGACCAAATTGGCGCATTTCTGAGAAAACATTCGATTTGGGTAAGGTTAGGCAGGTTATTCTATTTAAGAACTTAGCCGTGACACCAGAAATGAATGCCTGCACCGTGTGTGGTAAGATGAACGTCTCGTGTTGCGTTTTTTTTTCTCTAGATTTCTGGATCCATCGCCCGAGGTCACGCGATGCGGGCACGTAGCCAAGATTTGTTCAGGGGGTTCAAATGTCACATGTTGTCATATGCAAGTCGGCACGTAGTGAGGATTTCTCTCGCGGGAGGGGGAGCTAGACAAATTTAATTTTTTTTAGTATGCCAAGAACTTGATTTTTAGGAGCTGCCCAGGGGATGGGGACGAACAGACGGGTCCTTCGCAACTGTTACAAAGTTCTGCACATGTCTCATGTTTTTTACATCTAGCATTTATTCCCTTTTAAGATTTTTAAAGATCAGCATGCTCAAATTTTCAGAATGTCGACAACGCCTTACCGGCGTCGGACGTTGCGAGCATTGCAAACGACATTCCCACAATAGGCGACGTAATCGTCTGCCCAGCACTGTCACACTCCTTCATCGTAGACAGTCACGCTGGCCGACACGACTTTCACGTATCCAAGGAATCTGACGCCCTCGTACCATTACATGAACGCAGCTGTTTCTGCAATCGCGGCCGGTAACATTCAGCGGGATTCGACTCGTGGGTCTCATTTGCCTGTGCCGGCTTTTGTCGCGGACCGGCGGTCCTGGTCAGCAGCCGTGGCCGTTTTTGTTTTGTTTTGCACTAGTATGTTCCCAACTTTGCGACTTTGCGTGCCCATGCTGCGTGCATGAACTATGCCTAACTCGAAATATCTTCTGTCACCTAAAGCGTTGCATTTCCCCGACGAGGTAGGGAATCTTTACAGCGCGCGGCCATGCGGAATTGACGGCACGCCACAGGTTTTGCATAGCTATTTGGCTGAAGGCCTGCAGAAAAATGACTCCGTATTTGCGGGCGCTGGAGCGGCGGGGTCAGGGCCTGAGAAACAGCTATGCCCATGCTTAATCCAAACTGGAGTCGCTGCCTCCGCTTGCTGCCCGTCAGTCCTGTCGATGTGCAGTAGTCTGTTCAGCACTGACTGGCAGCAGGTACTTTCCGCGATAAATCGGTGCATGGCGCCGTCATATCTGATATTTTGACGCAACATATGTTTATAAGGTTACAAGTCTTGAATCTGCCTGTCAGGCTGGAGTTCGGTCAGAGCGACAGTTTACGACTTAAAACCCCGAACATGTTTGCGATGTCACGCTGTGAGGCCAGCTCGAGCTGGAGCCCAAGTCGCGCATGCGCGTTCCGCAGTGTTAGTGACGTCTCGCGGGATCGTACTGAGTAGCGACAAACTCCAGGTCAGACAATTTCCGGCGAACTTAATGTGGAAAACATTTTGGTGGTCACACATTTTCATATCACCATTCAACAGTAGCTTAGTATTCAGAGCAAGACTTGCTTACTGGCTACGCCGAGCTGTGTACAGATGCGTAGAGCTCATTTGGATACAAGGCCGCTGAAGATATGATCATTTGTGACCATCAAACAGTTTGACATTTTTTTTTCAAAGTTGAAAGTTAACTGTGCCGGAAACGCTCTGAAGTGAGCTTTATTGTTTCTTGGGACGTCTGAATGACAAATATTAAATCAGCGCGGGACACACATGCGCAGACCGCAGCTCCAGCTTGAATTGAGCTGTAGTCCGGACTCGGATCATAGTGGTGTTTGCTTCAAATATTTGGAATAAATTATATATAATATAAATAATAGAAAAACGGGCGCGCCGCTGCTTGGCGTGAACTCTTGGCTTGGCGTCTCTGCTTGGCGTGAACCGTTGGCTTGGCGCCTCTGCTTGGCGTGAACCCTTGGCTTGGCGCCTCTGCTGGGCTTGTGCATACTGGCAAGCAGCTTTACCACTTGGTTGAGCGATCAACCCCGACGACAAAGCACATTTCCAAATTCGCACATGACGAAAGGGACATCATATATAGTTACAATGAATCGCCCGAACGACCGAATTAGACAAAAGGATTGCCTGGTTCTAGTCCAGGTCGTGTGATCTCTGGTCTCCCTCTGTCAACCGATGCGTCACATGATTCCGGCGGACACGGAGGATCGGGCAAGCGGCTGGTGCCGGTGGCTGTTCCGGTGCCTGTTCGGCGGGACCAGGAGACGCGGCGGGATTGGACCACGCGGCGGGCCAGGAGACTGGCTGCCGGTACAAGGAGTAGGTTCCACATAGAAGTATGATGCAATGTCGTGTATATCACATCACATCACAGTATCGTTTAACTGAAACATACATCCAAGGCAAGTGCAGCACGACATGATCCCCTTTGCCTTAAACGCTCGGGTCCGGTGGACGAGGCAAGAGGGTAATCCGGACAGATGAGGACCAGGTCGAATCGGAAATGGGAAAAGGGAGATAATGCGAAATGGCTGCATCTGTTAATAATTATAGTTCCATGCTGCAAACACTAAACTACGGGAGAACTTGTCGTAATTTCCAGAAAGCTAAGCCCATGTTCCATCAATGTCATCACTTTTCTTGACGAAAAGGAATCAAGGGACCAGTTCCATGCTAGGAGACCTCAAACTAGCTCGGATGGACCGAGTTTGGTTGGTTCCTCTGATGCTGAACCTCATCTGAAGTGATCGAATGATTACCGCAAAAAGGCAACACAGCTTTTGGAAAGTTGACAAGGTATTCAGACACTTTCTGGTTATTGGCTCATTATGGTATTCGAGCTAGATTAGTGTGGTGCCTGATTGTTGATCACCATTTTTAACAAAATTTTGAATTCAAACCCGACCTTGACTGCTGAGAATGTCATATGACAGATAATCTGACCGAAAGGGTGTGCCACTTGGAAGGGGTGTCATACCTAGCACAACATTAGTCCTCGTTTCATGGGTTCGGCTCAACAAGGGTCGCAGGAAGACAAGGCAAGAGAAGCGCATTCTCAATAAGCAGACTAGTCTATATACCTATGGGTGGAAAATGTACATGCAGCCATGGCAGGTGCTTACAGTATCACTCATCACGAACCGGGTCGATATTTCGAGATTTCAGCAATGTATATCTCGGAGCGTGTTCGCCTCCGGGTCTCCCTCAGAACAAAGCTTTCTATATCAAATGTCTTCTGTGCGGCAGACACCGATGGCAATCAGAAAACCGTAGGATCGCGTCATAGTACCTTCGAAATAAAAAATTGCAATCCCACAATGGGCACTTTAGTGAGGTGAAATGGTGATCAGCCGAAGGCTGATCTGCGTTCCCGCCCCTGTTGCGCTAGGACGCGTCATTATTCCTTAGATTTAGAGTGGTTAGGGTCATCGTTCCGGTCTCTCTTAAGCTGACAAAAATACCGCTCCTGGTGTGCCATAGAAAGTAATGCAAGGTCTTCATTATCGGCTGCGTGAGTTTAGGTTACTCTAGGTTTGCTGTGCTGGGAGAAGCCCCATGTAGCTTATCATTTTGATATGGTCGCATGCGTCTGCCCAGACAGCTCGGTTGGTTGGAGCACCTGCCTTTCGATCCACTCCCTCGTGGCGGGGTGGGTTTGAGTCACTTCAGACGCCTGCTATTTGCCTTTGACAGGTAAAGCCTGCAGCCGGTGGCAACGGGCGCGCTAAAGGTCAGGTGACGTCAAAGGGCGGCACGGACCGTGCTGAGCATTGCGGCACGTTGAACTTTCGCCTCCAAATTGAGCCCTTGCCATGGTGTTGCACGAGCGGATGGTGGGGGTCAAAGTCAAGTTTCTTCCTAAAGCCAACAATTACTCGCCTTGCTCTCGAAAAATGTTCGTATGTCCATCCTGCCTTCAAGGACAATCAGACATCAATATGAGGACTGGTTGATATTCAAATAATAATTAATAATAGTTAATAATAATTTTGTATATTCATTTGTATTTGCTGTAGCTTAACAACTAGCTTTCAAGAACAACGAGAAACAAGGTTTTGGAGCAGGAAAGCTGAGGCCACTAAAAGCTACATTGTTGAGCATACATTGAATGAAGGCGATGGAAATGCAGCGAAACTTTCCAAAATATTTTGCGTTTGCTTCTTTCTATTATTTCTATGCATTCTTTTTTGGAAGTAGTTTGGGCGTCAACGGAGCTGCCCAATAATCATAAGGTCGCCACGTGGTCCAGGGGCTTAATATTGCATTTCGTTAAGGGCCTCAACTTCTCGGGTCGCGGACAAATCGCAGCTGAGCGAACGATCTTACGCCCCGCCCCCTTCTCTTTGTCCCACTTCCACCTTACTCTGCCGTAAAGACGTGGATCCCTACAAAATAGCACGTCATGATGATGAACATCCGCGGAATGCAGGTCTCCTTGAAGAATTTTGGACGATGCAATATCTTCTATTTCATTTCCAATTGCTAAAGTCCCTTTTGCCACTCAGTCCTTAGAAACCAAAGGAAAGCATAAAGGCATAGGAGCCAAAATGTACTCTTATAAATGTACCTAGGGTACCCACATGAGGAGATAATGGGCATGTAATGCAACAATGTAGGGAAATAGCATTTATACCCAGATCTAGACTCAACCACGTTTGTTTAGTACATTCAAAGCTCATGATGTTCACCGTACCCCAGGTTGGGTAATCCTGTGCTCAATGCTTTCCTCAACAAATTTGGCAAAATTAGAGCTCTGATGGCAATCTATAACTACTAAAATTATTAGTCATTGCACACGTTCCTGGATATCCGTTCTGAAAGCAACGGGACTTAAAGCATGTTGATTATACAGATGCCTACATTGCTAGTTTATTCCATGTCGTTAACTTGTATAAAGAACGACGTAGAACCGGAACCCAGGATGATCCCACGAGAAAACCGAATGCACGGGATCCGAATTGGAGCAGACGGGTCTCGCGCTACGTCAACTGACACCTCCTATCATTTCTTGGAACCCCGCGTGCTGTACTCTTTCAATGGCACAGCCTTTAAATGAAATGGTGCACTGTACCGGACGTCATTGACTTCTTATGACAATGTTTCAGTGGTCCTCGTGTGATAATCCCGGCTAACACTCGAAGACCTACAAATCGTGGACGGTGATATGAACGAGATCATCAGCTTCAACATGTCATGCGAGTGCATTTAGGTCGACAGAACATACCTTAGCAAACACGAAACGACGACAAGATAGACGCATTCTGCCTAAACCAGACATAACACATTCCGTCCAAAGGGCTTCTCACAGACACAATAAAACAACAGTCACAAGCTGTCCAAGTGATTTATGCAGCCAAAAAGGAGACTGCACCAAGCACAGCGTGCAGCCTCCCGTCCGTAGGCGAACACATCGTCATCGTAAAACCACCAAATACAACACACCATCGTCACACGTTATCGTATCAAGCCCCCACCCTTCCCCACTGCTTCCATAGCCACAACGAAGACGAAGACTACGGAGCGTTAAATCGGACTCCTTTCCAGCCCTACGCACAGCAACAGCCCGAGCCGGGCCAGCACCCGGTACAGGCATGCAGGGAGCGGCTGGGTGCCCCAAGACAAACATTATAGGTTCCTGTGCGCACCATTCCTGTGTGCATGTATTCTTCGATACATGCACACACCAGATATCTTGCACATTTCCCCAAGCACGTTTAGACTTAAATGCGTGCCATCACCTCAAGCTCTTTATTTGGAACGACTAGAAAGGCCTCAGATAGTAAAGCCCCACCAAGCCTAAGCTTGCAGCTATAGGTATTTACCGAGAGGCCGGGATATTTCCACGACAAGACATCTGATGAACATGCAATGATCATAACACTGAACTGAGAAAAAGCAGCCTGCATGAGAACATTTACATGATGTGTTGTCTGTGTAACTGCCCAACTTGCCGTTCCATGACCTCAACTTGACATGACATGTTCCGCGACCCAGCACTCAATTTTGCTCGACGTAGTCCTGCGGACTGTGCGGCGCACCAGTCAGTCATGAATGCTGACAGCGCCTTGTCCCATGTCGGGTCATGCTTAGGGTGATCGTCCAGATCTTGAAGAATGAACGTCTGCATCTTGCCTAGGAGATCCGACATGGTGTTCCTTAGGAGATCCGACAAGATCCTTTATCGCAGCAAGTGGTCCAGGGATTGGCACAGAAACTCCAGTTTGGCTTTAAGGGAATGTTCCACATTTGGAGATATTTAAGAAAGTATCAGATATGATGAAAAATATCACTTATAACTACTGGTCTCTCTGAAGTGGAAAAGGCTGTTCTAGAGAACACAGTTTCCCTGTTAAGTAAATATAGTTATCAATGGGTCATTGCTTGATTACCTCATCACACCTTGCCCAACATTGACTGAGAGTCTATAGACGGCCGTTTTATCTATATCGTAAATGAGCTTAACAACTATATTTTCCTGGCCTTGATCGCTGCATGGCAAACGGAGCGGCAGGAATTGAAGACGTTGCCATGGCGTCATGGATGCTTGGAAGACCTTGAAATAGTATCCCCGAAATAGTCTGCACATCTTCGCGGGTGTGTTTTAAATAGTCTGCACAAATCATCGTCGCTCAGAAACTAGAGGGGTTTAAATCTTGAGAAGGACAAGACTGTAAACTGCACTAAATAATCTTCAAGATCGTGATTTCAGTTCGAAAACCCATACAAATATGGAACACTCCCTTTGAAGGCCTCTTAGCTGGAGTGGGGTGGAGTGCTCTTCCCCCTTCCATTCTAGAGCCACTGAATAACACGGGGTCCCTCCATTGTTTCATTGTAGGCTCATCGTAAGCTCTTATATCTCCTTTAATTTTCAGAGCGCCCCAAATCTGGCCTCATCGCCGGTCCCGCTGAGCCCGAAGGGCCCCTCGGAACCTAAGGGACACACGCACCCCCTGTGACCCTCCCCCCCCTCCCCCACTTGCATCACTGGTCGCAGAGCTGACATGCTGACGTGCTGACACATCGTTCCACCAGGGCGCATGTTAGTGCCCTGGCCGATGATGAGTGTGTGGGACAGACGTGATCTAAGGCCGAAATATCATTTAGGTATGTGAGGGGGCCTGGATTGAGCCTGGAATGTGTGCCCCTTCTGTCTAACTTTTGGAAGATGCCCAGTCCGCTTTGCAAACGGTCCACCTGAAAAAAACAATTTAAGTCTATTTGTCCTGAATGGACTTCTAAATTTATGTGAATCGGATACTGGTCACTAAAAAGCGGGCCAGGGTGGCCCTTGTGTGCAAAGTGATGCAATATGTGGTGTTGCCAATGTTAGATCTAGAACAGAGCATGTCACTGTGCTTCCGTGGTGATGTGTATGTGTGAGCCATGTGTGGGCGTATGTTGGTGCATATGAGGTCAGGAGTGTCCGTGAGCATGAAGAACGTGCCCCTTTGGTTGTGTCATGTTCGAGGCGACAGGATTCTCATGAGTAAAGCAGAAAGATCGCCTGAGAGGACAAGAAGCGTGAGACTGAAGTGCACAGAAAGAAGAATCAGATCTAACTGTGCTTATTCTACGTTCTCTGCCAGCAGGTTGGAATGAGCTTAGCTTGATGACGCAAAGGTTATTTGGGACAAACAAAGCCGAACGGTCTCCGTGCGGGTTTCGTCTGGGTTATTTGTATGAAGGTAGTAGCCGTTTATATTCACGAAGCAACTGTAAAACTCTGAGTCGCCAAAAAGGGTCTCTTGAATGGTGTTTTTCAATGGTCTGCTTTTATCATAACTTATTTTATACCAGAGGTGTACTCCATCGCAGCAGGCATTTACCGAATTTTGCGGTCTCCTTTAGAGAGGGGAGGGAGACCATCCCGCGGAGGGGCAATGAAACGGCGGTCAGGGGGCGGGGCGACGGCGGGAGCGCGTAACGCGTCAGGCTCGCTGATCGCAAGAGGGACTGGCCCGGAGGGTGGGCTGATGCCGGGGCCCGGCGGCCGAGGCGTCAGACGTCGGGGCGTCCTACGACGCCAGTATGGGTAGGGGAAACCAACACCGACGTGCTGGGGTGAGAGAGAGGCTCTCTGTGTCGGGTGGAGCGGGCCTCCCCTCGGGGAGGCTCGTAGTCACCGGGTTCGCCTCAACTGGGTCAGTCGGTGCGGGCTCGATCGGACGCCGCACTGGACGCGGCTGGCCTGAGGAGGGGCGGCGCTGGGAAGGAGGGAGGCTGCCCTGTGGTAGAGCGCTGACTCGGCATCTCAGACTCCTCGAGATGGGCCCGAGGCCCAGGCCAGTACGGCGGGGGGGGGGGGGCAGACGCATGCTCTCGCATACGCCCTGTTCGGTCAGCTCCTCCAGCAGCTCATGCACTGCATCACTGTTTCGTATTCTTGCCAAATCGCTTCATATCAGTCTTGTTGACAGCTAGGCTTCGAGGCTGGGCATGATTTCCGTGCCCCCTAACCTCTATGGCCACGTCCTTGGCGCGAGGGCGGGCGATCCGGAACCAGTGATTTCTGCGAGCGCTTGTAACAAATAACAGACGGCACCATCCATGTCGGCACAGCCCACAGAGTTGGCTAAGTCGGTACAATCCAGACTTCCTGACCAATGACTTTGGTATGGCGTATGGAGGGGCATAAAAGCATCCCATTAGGCGACTCAAACTTGACATTACTGAAAATGACTAAGACAATACCTTGATCATTGCTGACATCATGACGAGATTTGTACACGCAAGGATGCAGACTTTTTCTTGCTGTCCCACAAAACTAAACGACCCTTATCACGTGTGCTCTGGACCCGCAGCTGTTTTAGGCTTTTGACGATTTTAAAGGCATTCTGGCGACCTCACCACATCATTAGCAATGTGATAGCTGTCATCCCAACGAGTTCTGAGTGACATCGATAAGGGCTATCGATCAAGGACTGAGTGCCAGCGATCGGACAATGATATCCGGAGATACCATGGGGTTTCTCCCACCACTAAGGTCGTCATGAGCGGTGAAACACCAACCGCGGTGCAGCTGGGAGCAGCACAGAACGCTGCGCCGACAACATGAAGTCCGATGGTCACACGAGTCGCGTGACTGCATTCGCACCTCCCCACCCTGTGCGGCAGAGTCTCTGCTCGTCAGCTTCTGGGGCTGCACCGGCGACACGAGTCCGATGGTCACACGAGTCCGCGTGACTGCATTCGCACCCTCCTCACCCTGTGCGGCAGACAGTCTCTGCTCGTCAGCTTCTCCGGGGCTGCACCGGCGACACGAGTCCGATGGTCACACGAGTCCGCGTGACTGCATTCGCACCCTCCTCACCCTGTGCGGCAGACAGTCTCTGCCCGTCTGCTTCTCCGGGGCTGCACCGGCGGGCCGCGCGGAGCCCCCATCTACAGCTCCCGGGCCGACACTCACGCGTCCAGCACCGACCGGCCTGTATTGAGCGCCACTCGGCGGGGTCACGCGTGACTAGCGGGCTGCGAGATCACCCGTCCGCCGGCGGCGCGGGCGCGGGTCGCCAAACGCGCTCGCGGGCGGACACCACCGACAAACACTACCGCCGCCGTCAAACGCGAGCAAGCGGCCGAGACCCACACGCACAGACACCTCGGCGAACGCAGGGCGCCCGCCACTGCGGAGTGCTGCCGTGCGTTTTAAAATATAATATACTACAGCGACGCATGTAAAATGCGGCGCCGTGCAACTCAAATCTACGTGGATCACGAGCGACAACCACAACAGTGAACGGCACGACGAAATGTCACGGACGCGCCAATCCTGACTACAATATCGGCGCACGCTGACTAGCTGTGCAGCCGACCACGGCTTTTGAAGCATCACGTCCACCTGGGTGGCGTGCGCCGCGGCCCGGGAGCGCCGCAGCCGCACTCTGCTCATGGCAGCGCCGGCGTGGCGCCAGCGGCGGTCGCGCCGACCGATGCCGCGTAGCTCGGGCGGGACCGGGCCGAGCACGCCGCCGCTCGCAGTGACACAACGTCCTAACAACGGTACAACGACCACACCGCTTGGTAACATGATAGCAATACGTAAAACTAACACAAAGCCGGCTGGTATGTGACTGCGATATCGTTTAGCCTCGTCAGCGCCGTGCGTCGAACCATGGTATCACATGGTAGGCAACACTGAAATAATTCATGATAAAATGAGCATGCGCAAAACACTTACGAAGGTCTACTAATCACGGCGGGGGTAACGGTTTCTGAGTAAACTCACAAACAGCTCACAATGGCAACAAGAGCCACGCAAAACATCTGCGAAGGTCCACTAATCACGGCGGGGGGGGGGAAGCTTGCTGAGTAAACCCACATACAGACGGAAGCGTACCCGGATGTCGCGCCTCGTGGTTGGGTCGAGTGAAAATTCGCGCATCTTCGACAGACCCGTCGTCAGCGCCTCTGGCAGACAGTGGCTGGCACGGCGCCACAGCAAGTACGCATACACATATACGATGCTGCCGGGGAGCTTTGGCGTATCGATTGCTGTGGTCATCAAGCGCTCTCCACCCCCCCCCCCCCCCCCCTCCCCCCCATCATTTCCTCCGCACACAAAAGTACAGACGAGTATCTAAAAAACTGACCAAAATCATGCGTCCGGCACTGCACGCCATCGCCGCTGTGTCACTGCTGCCTCCCGGGCCCACTGTGGCACCCTCCCGCACACCTCCGGGCGCGACGCGGAGGCGGCGTCGCCCCCTCGGGCCTACCGGCGGCTCCACACCGCCGCCGGGCTTCTCCCGGCCGCGTCCCTCCGTCGCGCGCGCGGACCCGTCGGCCTCGCTCGGCGCCGAGCGCGCGCCCTCCGCGCCCGGCCGCCGGTGGCCTACATCCGCGCCGTGGCGCCGTACTCGCGCTCGCGCTCGGCCAGCCGGCGGCGCGTGTAGACGACGCGCCTCTCGCCCGGCCGGATCAGCTGATCGCGCCGCTGCCACTCCAGCTCCTGCTCCTCGGCGCGCCGTCGCTTGGCGTCCACATAGCTGAAGATGCAGGAGGCCGGCACCCAGATGATGATGCTGATCACCAGCACGGTGCCCACGATGTTGTCGCGAAGGAAGCGCAGTACCTGCGGTGCAGGCCGTGGTCGCTGTCAGGACCACGGTCAGGGCCACAGCACGGTCGGGGTTCGGACCGGGCGGCAGGCAGGCCAGCCTTTTGATGCCAAGGAGATCAGCAACGCAGGAGTCAACGGGATCAACACGTCGGGGGTCACGGGAGTCAACCGGCCACTGGCTCCAACGTATATTACCGAAGAATTACTTTTCTAGTGACCTGTGGTAGCGACTGATGGCAAACCGTTGCCATCAGTGACCATATTTTTACACTAATAGGCGCAGATTCTGCAAACAGTCCCTTTACTCACGAAAGGTACTGAACGGTATACCTTATTGATGTTGATGTCTTCGATGATATCCCAGAATCGCTCCACCACGTCCTGTACAGTTTTCTCGCAAACACCCTGCAACAGGTTAAACATCGTGTTTCACATTCTGACAGCGCCACGTCACCACAGTGCCACGTTAGCCGGCGTTCAGTTCACACGTGCTGGACACACATACGTTGATAGTTAAGAGGTGATGATACACCCAGCTGTTTCACCCGGTGGTCCACACAAGACCGCCACACAGCAACCATGCGCTACTCCTCGCCCGTTGACCCCGGTGCCTTTGCCGCGGCCGCGCCGCCGACAGCCGCGCCGGGCCCCGGTCGGCGGCGCGTCGAGGGCCGGCCTGCCCGCTCACCGTGTTGGTGCAGAAGCCGTGCATGCACGGCGTGCCGCCGGACAGCATGCGCACCGGCTCCTGGGCCGTGCACGTGTCGTTGAGCGAGCGGCGGCAGCAGAGGTTGCACGCGTCCTCCTCGACGTCGCACATGCAGCTGTGCTGGTCCTGCAGTTCGCAGAAGGCCACGCACTTGCCGGCGCGGCAGCGGCCGCCGTGCTCCTGGCACTCGGTGTCGTCGCCCATCGGCGCCGACGGCGGACACTCGGCCGACGCGCCTGCGCACGGCCGGCGGCGACAGTCACCTCGGGAGACGGGGTGCGCGGCCGGAGACGGGGGCGGGGGCGGGGGGCGTCGGCGCGCGCGCGCACGGCGCCGTCCGCGCCGCACGACCGTTACGGGGAGTGCCCCCGGAGACACGTACAGACGCGGACGCACGGGCAGTTCACGAGGAGCTGCAATGACACCCGCCCACGACTTATTCAGAAAAGCGCACGGTGTCGGGCTGGTGACTGACGCACCCGATTCATACACGCACACACACGGGCACGCTGACGATCGGGCCGCGTTAGTAAAACAACCTGTTTAACCTAAATTAAGATGAGGACGCGGGGTAGGCTGCAATACCTTGAGTACAGGACTTAACTTCGCACTCCAAAAGTTTAATCGGTACCACTCCCAACACTTTGTCCTGAGCATTCACTCATTTATGAGCACTTCACCAGGAGATTGTTTGCAGCAGCCTTTCACCCCAGCCCGTGGAGCTACCTGGACAGTGTTCCCCGCCTCACCGTTGCACTTGGCCTCCATCTCGCACGTGTGCAGGCTGGCGTCCCGGCACTTGACGCCCATCTGTAGGTACTGACAGCGGCTGCAGCAGGGCGAGTTCTTGTCGCTGCAGACGGCGCCACGCTTGCGGCGCAGCTGGCAGTTTTTGTCGCAGCACGCGTCCTCGTCCTCGGAGCCCACCAGGCCGGCGTCGCACTCCTCGTCGCCCTCGACGCGCAGGTTGCCGCAGAACGACTCCTCCGGCTCGGTGAAGCAGCGGGAGGACTTGGCCACCAGCACGGCGCGGATGGAGCGCAGAGAGCACGGCGAGAAGCGCTGCCGGGGGAGCGGCGGGCGAGCACTGAGCCGGCGCGCGCGAGAGGGACGAGCCCGACTCCGACTCATCGGTCACGAGTCTGACTCTGACTCTCCGACCCACGAGTCTGGCTGACTCACCGGGTCACCAGTCTGAGTCTGACTCGCTGGGTCACCAGTCCGACTCTGACTCGCCGGGTCACCAGTCTGACTCTGACTCGCCGGGTCACCAGTCTGACTCTGACTCGCCGGGTCGCGAGTCTGACTCTAGCCCGCCGGGTCACGAGTCTGAGTCGGACATTCGCGGGAGCGCGAGACATGGTTCACCTGACGCCAGTGTGACACGCACAACATCACGCAGCACTGTTGGTTTGGAAACGAGCCGAGGACCAGAGAGAAAAAGGGCCGAGTGTATGTCCAGAGCATCATGACGGGTGATACCGCACACACCAGACATGGCAAACATCAGGAAACCCAACCGAGAGAACGGCGCATGCGGCCGATCGCAGAAGTACGCACCTTGTTGTTGAGGTCGTAGCCGGACACGGAGTATGTGTACATGAGGTAGGAGCCGCCCTTGTTGGCGCTGGGCGAGCACTCGGGCAGGTCCGGGTCATGTTCACTGCCCCAGTTGTGGCCGAACTCGTGGGCCGTCACCAGGTCAGCCTCGCTGTCGGTCAAGATGGCTGCTGGTGAGTTCGGCCGGAGGGGACGGGTCCCAGGTCATGCAGCTCAGCACGGCCCCCGCCGCGGACAACGGCGTCCCATCGTGGCCCAGTGGTCGCCAGGCCGAGCGCACGGGGAACGATAGACTGACTGACTGACTGCCTGCCTGACTGACTGACTGACTGACTGACTGACTGACTGACTGACTGACTGACTGACTGACTGACTGACTGACTGACTGACTGACTGACTGACTGACTGACTGACTGACTGACTGACTGACTGACTGACTGACCGACTGACTGACTGACTGACTGACTGACTGACTGACTACCGGGACATGGTTTTGTACGGAGGTCACCGGGTCAACCATCAGAGACGAGTCATAGGCAGACACCAGGCAGACACAATCGGTCAGGTCCCATCCGATCGCCGGAAAAGGGCGGACCGGGGGGGGGGGGGGGGGCTTAGGGAGGACAGTGGGACCCAGCTGCTGTACAAGGAGGAACAGTCCCGTGACCCAGTGACCGCCAGCCCAATGATGCGGTACATTAGTCTGGGGCGTGTCCAGTGACGGTGGCGGCCAGCGGCAGACTGACCGGGTGATGACCCGCTGGCCGTAATGGTTCCGCGACGAGCTCAGGCCCGAGTTCAGGTACAGCGTAAAGCCGTTCTTAAAGTATTCTGAAACAGCAGAAAACATTTCAGGGGCAAGCAAATGCAGCACGGGGCTTACCAGGTCAAATGCAGTTACATAAGACAACCCACGCCAAGCAGACATGCAAAGCGCACAGGCGGACGCGATCAATGACACTGGAGCCTGTATAGACCAGACGAAGCTGCGACCATGTTTTGTGTCTGAGGCCCTGTGTCTAAGGTGAGAAAAGGTCCCGAATCCCGTCCAAAAGCCGGTCACATCCCGTCGCCGGCCGAGCGCCGAGAGCGCACGCCCGTGAGGAAGGTCGACGGCAGCCGACTGGCCCTCGTACCGGGCGTGCAGATGCCGCCGACCGAGTTGCGCCGCGGCGAGCCGACGTACGCCAGCCCCAGGATACCGCCGTCGAACCGGATGTCGGTGAAGAGGTGCGCCAGGCAGAAGTCCTCGTGCGAGGGCTCGCGGCTGAACACCTGCGGCGGCGGCGGCGGCGCGATCAGCGTCGGAGTCGGGCGCCCGGCCGAGGGGCGGCCTCAGGTCACAGGCTGGGGAAGGTGACGCAGCCCAGCCAGGCGCACACCGGCATGTTTTGGGCGGCATTCTATACACACGTACTATGCGAATGGAGAAACACATCTGTGATTAAATAACACACGAGAAAACAACTAAGGCGCAGGTAGGTTACGCGATGACCCGCGCTAAAAACACAAAACCTGCAACCGTTCGGCAAACAGATAACTGCAAAAGCAGAAGCAAAACGAGTATAGCATTTTTCTGACAAAAACAAAACGCCTCACATGAGCCGCTGCTGTTCAGCATCCCGTCGTCAGTCCTCACAACAGTCAGTCGGTGACCGTCACCTATGTCACCGGGTCGCTCGCTGTCGTTCGCTGGATGTGACAACAGAGCTCATGGAGTCGTTGCGTCTGGTCCGCCAGAGAAGGAGAGTCAAACGAGACTGCTATCCACCCCTCAGCCAGTAACGGCAAGACGAACCTCCGCGGCCTGCGAGACTTTGGTTCAGTGCGGATACGCTTTCAATACGCCATCAGTACTGTAACTGTCTCTTATCTACTAGCCCCTTTCCGCACAATTTTCTGCTCATTGAGTCGGGTTGCAAAGCTATAGTGATGCGTTGGGAAAGTGTAAACCAATCTTGTCGAAAAAGCTACTGGAACTATTTTAAAAATCATGACATTAGGCGACTGCTGCCTTTTTTCAAAACAACAGACACGTCAAGCCTTCAGTTACACCTAACAAAACAAGTCAGCAAGCATCCACGCGTCGCTAATAAAACCAGCCGTACAGGTCGACAGCTGCCCGGACCGGTGATCATCCCGGCCACCCGGGCGTGCTGCCAGGCCGCTGACCAGGCCCCCATTCCCACCTCCAGCAGGTGGCGCACGTCCCAGCTGCCCGTGTCCATGTTGTAGTGCTCCTGGCCGCGCGTGACAGGCGTGTGCGCGTTGTGCACCAGGATCTTCTTGATGACGAAGCCCATGGCCGAGAGGCCGTGGTCGCCGGCCCGGTCGGCCCACACCGTCTCACGGTAGATCTTGTCCACGCGGTCGATCAAGCTGATCTGCAGGAGTCGGGTCAGGTCACGCCGCTGTGCGGCAGCCGCGCAAACGCGTCATTGGGGTCACCGCTCTTACGCAAAATAAAACTCAAACATGCGTTGCATCCTGTGAATGAAATTCAGGTACTTCGGCAGGTCTGTCATGCATACGCATGTCACGACAAGCATTAAAAAAATCTTCACTAAATCGAGGTACGTAAGCATTTCAGTGTGGCACCGGGGAGGGGCTGGAGAGGATGCTGTTCCATGTGATGTTTCCTTTGTTCATGTTCACGTATCATCAGAGGTCTATTCATTTTGTTATTTCTTTTCCCCTCCAGTCATTTTAACGTCCCGGTTATTTTACCTATTTTCGTATCATTTCACGACGCATGCGATCGTCACCTCTGTAAATGTCGACAACTTTACGTCGGTTACATCCGGTGAAAACAAAGCATTCATCTGAACGAGTTTAAAGCTTTGCTGTGGCCGCAAATGTGCCGAAGCTATCTTCACCGGATCAGCTCAGGTGATCACCCACTTAATGGCGTGAACAACAATATTCAATAGTTACCTATCTCCCAGCGCAACGCACCAGTGCGGAGATGAATCTCAGCAGACGTCGGAGATGGTCATAGGAAAGGATGCACGGAAGGATCCCGTCCGCTCCACACCCACGGGATGGCCTGGAAGAAGAGGGAGAGGAAGCGCGCTCCACATGATGCAACGCTCTGGCAGCACGGAAGGATCCCGTTCGCTCCACACCCACGGGAAGGCCTGGAAGAAGAGGGAGAGGAAGCACGCTCCACATGATGCAACGCTCTGGCAGCACGGAAGGATCCCGTTCGCTCCACACCCACAGGAAGGTGTGGAGTGAGGCACAGCACGCCCCACATGATGAAACGCTCTGGCAGCATGGATGCCCGTCCGCTCCACATCTACAGGAAGGCCTGGAGGGAGAAGCAGCACGCTCCACATGATGCAACGCTCTGGCAGCGACGCCGGTATCACAGCGTTAAACATGCATGTGGACAGCAGGCTTCAGAGAAAAGCATGCCAAGCCCGTCAGCTAGCACGTGAGCGACAGCGGGTGGTGTGTTTGGCGCCGGACGTGCGGCCCATGCTTGAGCATTATACCAGGTAGTTGATGGTGGTCTTTGTGCTGCTTCCACCCATGTCCTTGTAGAACCTGTAGTCCGCCACCAGCAGGAGCGGGCACCTTGTCTTCAGCATGTTGAACGTGTAAGCCTCTGTCGTCTGCCGCTTGGCCCTCACATGCGGCCCGTCCTCCTTACTCCACTCGGGGCCTGGCATAACCGTATGGGCTTAGACACGCGCCGCACTCCAGCTGAGCCCACGTAACCATGTGGCGGAGTTACACATGAACCGTTCCTCATACCAAAACAGGGTGCTGCAGCGAGTTTCAACAAGAACACAAGGTACATTGTGAGTGCCTTCCCCAATCCCAGGAATTGGCTGTGCCTCGCCAACAAATCTCGGGTCATCGGCTGGTCCGAACGGACCGTCCACCCCTTGAATGAAGACAAGCGCACCTAACCCCCTGCCGACAGACGGGCGCCTCGTCGGCGGGCGGGGCCGCCGCCGGCGTCGTCGGCCTCACCGGTGGCGTTGCCGTCCTCGCGGACGTAGGCGCAGTGGGAAGTGGGCGGCAGGTGCGACGCAGGCGTCTCCGGCTCCTCCACGTCCGAGCCGCGGTACGTGATCATGCGGCTGCGCTCCGGGTCGTCCATGTGGCGCCAGGCCGGCTGCGGCGGCGCGCGGCGGTGGTCAGGGGCGACGGCGCGCGCGACGGAGCGGCGGTCGCCGGCGAAACGCGGCTGCCAGCGCGCGCGGAACCGAGGCCCGAGCTGGCTGGCACGGGTGCGCGCACCACTGGGCGGACTAAGGGCCTACTCGAGCGTTCGGCTCGGCCAACACGAAGTGCGCGAATGAAGACGTAAGAATGTTGCGGCGGCAATCAGAATCTGTGTTACGGAAGGATTGCGGCGAGCCATTAGTATCACACACGGAAAAAATTGTTCCGACTATCGTCCTCGTCTACTGTGCTACTACCTTGATGCGTTGCGTACATACTTACAAACCAGACGAGAATGGTAGTCCGAACAATTATTTCATCCGTGGAGTTACTCCATGGACGAAATAATATATTGTCTGTATAATTTGATTGTTTGCATGAAATCCAGAAGCATGCTCACAGCTGCGAAATTTGGTGTGTTCGTATTCGCTTCCATCCTTAACTTGGTCTGGTTACCGTGGTTACACCCTAACCTGGAAGTGGCGCCCTGGTTTTCTAATAGCATTGATAGGTGGTTTCAAATATATCTCCATGTGGTGGACGTGCCACTTGGTCCGCACTCAATACACGTGGTGAACAAGTCACATACATCCACAGGTTTACTATTACTGCAACGTAGTGGGAGATTGGTGGGTGCAAGCTCACACGTAACACGTGACATACCTCTTCCTTGTACGCGCGAACATCGTCATCGCTGGACGCGCTCTCGCCTTGACAAATAGGCGCCGTATCTGGCTGCACCTTCACCTCGATGCAATGAGCTTCGATTCTGGATGCACGCTCACCGCGGCAAATAGGTGCCGTATCTGGCTGTACCTTCACCTCGATGCAATGGGCGTCGATTCTGGATGCACACTCACCTCGCTGGCACACGCGTCTTCCCTGAACACGCGCTTACCTTGCCATCCTTGGGTGCACGCTCACCTCGTTGTCCTTGGCTGCACGCCCACCTCGCCATCTCTGGCTGCCACGCTCACCTCGCCATCCTTGGCTGCACGCTCACCTCGATGTGATAGGTGTCTTCCTTGGTGCGAACGGTGGCCGTCATCACGCCGTTCTCCAGCTGTACGCTGGCATCCGATTCGGTCTCGCCGAACACGCGCCCCTCGTACAGCTCCGAGTCTTCCGGATCTGGGGGACCACGCGGCGGCGTCGGCCCATCCGCTCCACAGGGGACGTCATGGCTGGTCTGTGCGTGTGTATCGTGCGTGAGATGTCGGCATCGTCGGTCCGCACGCTCCACAGGGGGACGTCATGGCTGGACTGTGCGTGTGTATCGTGCGTGAGATGTCGGCATCGTCGGTCCGCACGCTCCACAGGGGGGAGCCATGGCTGGTCTGTGGGTGTGTATCGTGCGTGAGATGTCGGCATCGTCGGTCCGCACGCTCCACAGGGGGAAGCCATGGCTGGTCTGTGGGTGTGCATCATGCATGAGATGTCAGCATCGTCGATCCATCCGCTCCGCAAGGGGACATCATGGCTGATCTCTAAGTGTGCATTGTGTGTGAGATGTGGACATGTCATTTGTCATCTGGGTTGGAAGGACTCACCCAGGTGATGAAGCTTCTCTGCTCCATTCTCATCAACTTCATATGCTTTGAACTGGCTGTGCAGGAGGTGCTTCCGTGGTGTGAGCACAAGCCTGAACTCCCTGAAAACATTGGCAACCAGTTGAAAGCCATGGAATGTTTTCAGAGCATTCTTGCCAGACATTACCTTTGCAGCACCACAATGGCTCAAAACATTGGCTGTCTTTTGGCTGTCTTTACACCAAAATCTGTGCCAACTGAGTTCTGAACTCTAGACATCCAGCTCTCAGATTTATGACAAGGCATTCTGCACTGCAGATTCATGATGTGTGCTAAAATTGATGGCAAGAGATTTATCTGCTCTGTCAGATGTATCATAAGCGCATGTTTTTGCAGTCTAATCCACAGTGGAAAATAATTTTCCAACATAGAATGCTTACACAATATGTTGTGCAGGCAACAGGCACTCTACACTGAACATGGTGATATAAAATGTGCAAAAATATTTCATAGTATTTTAAATCCATGCTTACCTCCCAAGAGTCTTGAATGTAACCTCTTTTATTTTGTTGAATGGATGAGGACTGCTGTTGATGCCCCGCTTCACTATTGTGTGACTGAGCTCAGAAGCATGCATGAGTTGATGATACCTCAGGCGTGGTAGGCGAGAGCCTAAGGACACAACAATCTACAAGTTTTTGACCAGCACAGCTAGGAAAATAAAGCATCATCTGAAAATTACACCTCACAAACACAATTTTAACAACATGAGATTCTGACACCCATAATACTACCAAAAACTCCATTCTTAAAAAGCAACCACAAGAACTATCCTAATATGCTTTATATTCCATCTTTGTAACCATAAATATCACATAAGTATTTAAAAGACTTGTTCCCAAGTAACATCCTATCATGTTATCATAAATATATCACCAGATAGAAGATCAAAATCCCAGAATACTGAAACCTTAACAAATTCACATGAAGCTAAAAGGCAAGATTAAGAGCAAGGCATTCAACAAATTCACCATTTTTTTGACAGCCAAGGCAGTTGCAACAGCCTTACAACACCCCTTGTCACAGAAAATACTAGGTAAGCAAATACAAAAAATAGAGCATACCTTGTCCACCAGCAAGACACATAACCAAGAATAGGGCATTGATCAGAGGCATCCTTACAGCTGTTTTATTTTGAACACAAAAATCTTCAATTAACAGCCTCTACAATGGACCGCATGCTCCTTCACCTGTAGGTAACATAAAGGGCAACATTGTAAGAACAATAAGCAATAAGAACAATAAAACAACAATGTAAAGAACAATTGTGCTCATTCTTGTGATTTTAGAGCAAAGTAAGGGCAACATGAGCTTAGAATATCACAATCCTCTTCTCAACCCTTGAACTATCCCAAACCTCAGTCACTGGCTTTCTCACCTATGACTCATCTACATCCTGAACGCATAGGGCTTAAAAATGGTCATCACAATGGTCAAATCGATCAAGTGCCAGGGGAGTGACGCAGTCCAAGCTGCACACAAAATCAGGTACGTGGGACAAAATCCGGCGGAACCATTCGGGTTTGGGATTACCAATAAAAGGGACCACGCTCAATTCTTAATTCGCTCACTACTTGGTGATATTTGTTATCAATCTTTGCAGTTTTTGAGTCGTATAGGTACTTACCGTAAGTCATGTAGATTCGGGCCGTCAACCACTCATAAAATAAAACTAAAAACACACCACACCTGGCCCCCCGCTCCCTCGATCCAGCGCAAAAACAACACCCGCCGGATTTCCTTGTTTACAAAACCGCGTTTATCGGGGATTTGGGTGCCTAAAGAAAGAAGACCTCATACAAATTTATAAAACTATAGCCTCCGACAAAACTTGTCGCCGGGCTATTTATGTTCGCTCACAGAAAAGCCAGAGAAAAAGTACTTAAAAATTATTTCTATCGGATTTTTCCTGTTTTTATATTAATTTGGTAATATTTTAGATAAAATATAAACTACCACTTTATGTCCCTGGTGGAGAAGGTTGTAAACTAAAAAGGAACCAATGGCAAACTAATGTACACAAGGGGTACACGGGGGTGGGATGCGGTGTCGGTGGTGGTGGCGGAGGGAGGATGGACTTTGGAAAGTGAGTTGTTAATCGGTCAAGAGCTGACTGGAAGACGCTAGCAAGCGTCACAAGACATAAGTGATTTAGTTAAGCTTCATGCTCATTCAGGTGTAGCCACGGCACCGAGAAGGCTGGGGAATGGCAGGCGTATTGACATTTGCAGCGATCGCGAGGTGTGGTGTATGTGCGAGGTAGCAACGCTATTTGCTATGATCTTATAATACTCTATGCTGCAGCGAAACTCCATTGGTAGATGAACATGGAGAGTGCTGAGAATGACCTGTCTATCACCAGCACGTTGGCATGCTTTCAAGGGAAGATCAAGGAAGCCATTGCATTAGTTCAGTCCATGTCCACTGAAGACAAACTAAAGGCTGTCCAGTACTGGAATGTTGTATCTGAAAATCTGCAAGATGTTGTGAACAGCTCAGCAGATGACATTACTGCTCTTGCATCACAACTGTCTGAGCGGGAGAACTTGATTGCACAAGAGCAGTTCAAGCTTTGTAGCAGCCATCTTCCCCAGTATCAAAGACCCATTCTGCAACACACCTCAACATACCACTCCAATTCAGTAAGCCATTCTCACCATCCTCGACACACAAGATCTCAAGGAGTCAAAGTTTTTCAGCAGAACCAGGATGATGCCAACCACACCGCTTTGTTTGATTTGGAGCAGAAGCAGGCTGATATGAATGCCATTGGAACAGATTTGCTTGATCATTATCTTGTCAGTCAGCCAACTATGACTGCTGCGAGTGATGGACAGCATTCCCTATCTGTGGTGGTTGATCCCAGTAACACATTTACCTCTGGGTTAGGACTTCGGGGTGCTGTACCAATACCATCAGGGAGCCCAACCATGACTGTGAACACCCTAGCTATTGAAGAGACCTTGGATGTACAAAGAGGTGATCATGTTGATGGAGATGATCCATTGCCATTGCCAGAGGTACCATTCACTGCAGAAGAAAGTGAAGGATTTGGTGTGGATGATATAGAAATACCTGTTCCTCCAGCACTGGGGAACAATGTGTCAAACAATGTTGGGCCAGTTGCAGAGGATGAGAATGTTGCAGGAAGCTCAGTTGATCTCCGCAAATATCTAACTATTGCCAAAAACAAAAGAGGTGCTGCAGTCCTTAACTTCTTCACAAAGCAGGCAAGAGATCCTGAAGCAAAGGGTAGTGATTGCCATGTGTATTGCTGCAATGTTTGCCAGAAAAGCTACCCAAGCATTGGATCTTTTTACTACCACTTTGCAATTCACAGTAGATCATTTGCTTGCCAGAAGTGTGGTGAATCATGTCACTCCAGGGCACACCTCCGCACCCACATGCAGTGTCATGGTGTACCATGCCAAAACAAGTGCAAGGAGTGTGGCAGGGAATTCACGACGTTCAGCAATCTGAATCGCCATATGAAGACACACACTGATGACCGCCCATTTGAGTGCACTGTGTGCAACAAACGTTTCCGCGAGAAGAAGTCCCTGCAGATCCACGGGCGGGTGCATTCCGGCGAGCGGCCGTACCAGTGCGACATCTGCGCGTCACGTTTCGTGCAGCTGGGCGCGCTGAACGCGCATCGCGAGACGCACGCCGACATCAGGCGCCACCTCTGCGACTTGTGCGGCAAGAGCTTCCGGCAGAAGGTGCAGCTGAAGATGCACACGCTGCGGCACGAGGGAAAGAAGGGCTTTCAGTGCGAGAAGTGTCCGATGGCGTTCAACGTGCTGAATGATCTGAAGCGGCACCGTCGCAGCCACATGCAAGACAAGCCTTTCAAGTGCGACGAGTGCGGCAAGTCATTTCCGCGACAGCAGGCGCTGACTGAGCACTTGAACCGCCACTATGGCAACAGACCCTACCAGTGCCCTTTCTGTACAAAGTCCTACCCAGAAATGTCTGCGTGCAAAAAGCACATCAAGACCCACGAAGGGTCCAAGCCTTCCGGCTCTTCGCAGACTTCTACCGGTGAGTCAGCAGTGGCATTGCCAGCTGCGACCAGTCGGTGAAATGCGATTGTTTTGCTGAAGTTTGTTGTTGTGTTTGCTCGTGAAATATATGTATTTACATTGCGAGATTGCATTCCTTGCCATGTCTGAAGGAACGCACGCAAAATTCGTGTGGTTGGCAGTTTTTTATGCGTGCCGCGAAAGAGAGAAATTACGAACCACCAAACGTGAAAGCATTCCAGAGGAGAATAACCCAGTATTAACGATATTACACTGCGCTAAAAATGTATGTGCTTGTCATGTTGTGTGACGAGCGATGTAGCGATAACAGTGGCGAGCCGTGTGGTATTCCGAGGCCGAAACCAGCCGCGGCAACCACCGTGGGCTCAGCAATCTGACCCCCGCTAATGGTGTCTTCCCAACCGGGAATGGCCCGGTACTGGGGAATGACGCAGGGATGGTGACGTGCTTGTGCTGACTGGCGCCATTTGTGGTTAGGACCTCTCCGTATTGTCCGATACTCGTGGGTATAATCCCTCCGCATTGTCCGGTATTTGTGAGCGGTGTTCGGGTCCCCTTCACGTTTTCCGATACAGTTGGCAGCTTTTTGCATTGCCAGATGCTCGTGGTTATGGTCCCTCTGTACTGCCTGATGCAGGTAGTTAGGATGTCTCGCGTCGTTTGATGCTCGTGGCTAGCATCTCTCTACATGTGGGTAGGATCCCTCCGCACTGTCTAATGCTCGTGGGTATAATCCCTCCGCGATGTCTGATACTTGTGGTTAGTTTCCCTCTGCGCTGTCTGGTGCTCGTGGGTAGGATCCCTCCGCACTGTCCAATGCCCGTGGGTAGGATCCTTCCGCAATGTCTGATACTCGTGGTTAGCCTCGCTCCACGCTCTCTTTATTCACCATGTAGGCCCCTGCACATATGACAGAAGTCTGCGAGTCATGACGGAGCTCTGTATTAAAGCGATGCAATTGCTACACAAGCACGTAGCAAAGCGGTAACCTCGTAGAGGACGATAACACGTCGTAAGCATGGTACGGATTGGCTCAAATCTACATCCTTGTAAAGCGAAGAGTTCGTCACAGGTCCTCCTCCAAGTACGGCCCAACAGCCAAACCGGTCGACGTGGCAGACACAGGGGTACCCAAGAATTATGTGCTATGTGTACATACGTAAGCGTACTGATGTGCTGATGGCTATGAAAGGCACACTAGTGTTGCGCCGCGAATATTGTACGGCATTAAAATTGAAGGGAATGTTGAGTGAAGTGCATTACTAATCTTTTCTGTCTGGAATGGGCTCCAACCCGTTAAAAACAAGATCGGGTACCATGTGCGGCGCTGTGCTGCTGCACGGTCAGGGAATGTTATCTGTGCATACCTGTAGAGTTTCGCCATTAGCAACAAATCATATTGCCTGTCATCACGGCGTTGCCGTCGATTTTTCGAACCTAAAACCACAATACCACTAAACCGCAACAGCGGATATAAACCGGCAAGCGTGCCCGAAATGCAACACAGCATTTAGAGCTAAACCAAGCACGTTGTCATGGACGAAAAGCAGCTAATGAGTCGTTACAACTAAAAACGCTTTTATGGCGTCTCTTCTACGCCGGCACAACTTATGAGAATGCTAAGTTGTCGCGGCATAATTCCGTGCAACAGACCGGAACTGACTAGCTCTGGTAGGCACACGCATAAATATGGTCCACATAGTACTGCACACGCATAAATATGGTCCACATAGTACTGCACACGCCTACATAATTACAACAGACACTAGCATAATGATGAGCCAATGTCAGTAAACCGTAGCCCCACTCCTTCGTCCATGGTGCAGTATGAACACGATCGCTTCTGAATGAAGGCACGGACGGTGATAGGTAGCAGGACCAGGCGTCGCCCGCCCAGCAGCGCCGTCTTCACTCCTGCCGAGACCGCATCAGAAGGCCCGCGGAGCGCTGCCAGTCCGGGCCGTCCCGCCGGCGGCTGGCTGCCCAGGCGGGACCGCCGCCCGGCCGGCCGCGTGGCGTCGGACCGCACGGCTAGAGGGGTCCCTCCCGGCCGTCAGCTGGAGGAGCCACGCCCACAGCTTCGTCGTCCGACCTGAGCACACCAACGCTTCACGTCGATCTGGGTTGTCAGCAGTGCTAATCAATAGCCAACAATGACAAATGCCCATTCAACGTGTTTGCCCGCACTATAGCACACCATTCAGCAACTCACCGCCACGGCATGTTTCATAGTTCAATTTTACAGCCATATCGCAACCCAGTTTCTTAATGGTTACTGGAGAATGTCTGTCATTTGGACTTTACGACGCACTTAGCTGCTGAGGCTATATGGCGTCGCCTGCCTCTCACCCTGGCAGGAAGGGCTGGCACCGCGGGAAATCGAACCCCGCACCTCTTGTTTTCCAGACGCGCAGCGTAACCGCTATGCTACCGGCACCCCGGTTAATGGAGAAGTATCAACACCTAAGTAAATGCACTTTACGACCAAAATGTTAGACTCTGACGACCACCTTGTTACCTTGGTGCCGTTTCGTTCCCGGAACATAGTCACAGAAAACACCCGCCACCCGTCGCCGCTCCCACCCATCCGGCCATATTACACATCACTCCCGTCCCCCCTCCCCCCTGCCTCCGGCCGTCGCTCCGGCCCAGTCGTACCGGTGGTCGCCGACGGCGTCCTGCATGGTCTCCGGTAGCGGCATGCCGAGCGTCTCGGGCAGGCAGAGCGTGCACAGGCCGGACACGATCACCACGCCGCCGATCACCAGCAGCGGGATGCTCTCGCCGTAGATGGCCTGGCGAGCCGCGGTCAGCGCCGGTCGGTCAGACGCCCAGGGAGCGTGGCGGCTCACACACACACGGGACGCGCCGCCGCCGATGAGGTCGCAGCGTGGACGCGGGGCACGTGGCTCCAGTAACCGCCCAGCCGCCAGGACAGCAGTGTGACAACCGGCATCGCCAGTACAGAACACACCGTACGGGCTGCGACTACATGCGAGACACAGCAGCTAAACTAGGACCGGCGCCTGCCCACCACGGATGCGTGCGCCTGCGCTCGGCGGCACGGCCGCAGCCCCGGCCGTCTCACCGGCACAGGTGGAACAGCGCCCGCTGGCCGGCGTCCGCGCACTCACCAGCACGGCCAGCTGCGGCGCCAGCATGGCCGCCACCCGGCCCGTCATCGAGCACACGCCGACGGCCGTGTTGCGCGCCGACGTGGGGAACAGCTCGGACGTGTAGATGTAGATGACGGCGAACGCGCCGGCGGCACCGCTCTTGCCCAGCATCAGCATCACGGCGTTCGGGATCGGCATCGCTGCGGCCCGGGCGGCGGTCACCGGGTTGTTCCGGCAGGAGGGAGAGGGGGGGGGGGGGAGGCGCCGCTGCGGCCACGTCATGGACGGTGGCCTTCGGACGCCGCTATCGCGCGGAGACCGCGTCCAAGACGTCAACAGCACAGCTCGCGAAATAATGAGTAACCCGTGGGCGACCACTACTGCCCGGGTAGCCAATACCAATCAGCTAAATGGTCCGCAGCTCCGGCGTTGACCATTCGCATAACTGGGGATGACAACGACGGCGCCCACACACAATGGGGGATGACACCGACGGATACCACTCACATTTGGGGATGACACCGGCGGAGACCACTCACAACTGGGGATGACACCGGCGGAGACCACTCACAATTGGGGATGATACCGGCGGAGACCACTCACATTTGGGGATGACGCCGACGGATACCACTCACAATTGGGGATGACACCGGCGGAGACCACTCACAATTGGGGATGACGCCGGCGGAGACCACTCACAATTGGGGATGACGCCGACGGATACCACTCACATTTGGGGATGACGCCGACGGATACCACTCACATTTGGGGATGACGCCGACGGATACCACTCACAATTGGGGATGACACCGACGGAGACCACTCACAATGGGGGATGACACCGGCGGGGCCACTCACAGCTGGGGATGAGTCCGGCAGGGACCACTCACAGTTGGGGATGCGTCCAATGGGGACCACTCACAGTTGGGGACGAGTCCGACAGAGACCACCCACAGATGAAGATGAGTATTGAGGTCACTCATAGTTGAGTCCGTCGGAGACCACTCACAGTTGGAAATCGGTCCATCTGGATCGCCCATATTTGGGGATGAGTTAGACAGGGATCGCTGACAGTTGGGGACGAGTCAGGCGGGAGCCACTCACAGTTGGGAATGAGTCCTGCGGTGATGAGCGACACGCCGCACAGCACGTTGGCCGAGACGAATGTGGCGCGCCGGCCCAGCCGGTCCATGCCTACCCAGCAGAACGTGTAACCTGGTGGCAGACAGACAGATGGGCAGTCACAGTCCGGCCAGAGGGTCCTGTACATCTAACGACCACTAGGCTGCTATACCGAACCACGCCAGGCCCAACAGTGGCAAGACCCGGTAGAGTTGCAGATATATTCCCACGACGTTGTCCAGACAGCGCAGTGGTGATACCGGTCGTCAAACGCAGGTGAGAACATGGGACGCACGGCGGGTTACACTGCGCACCTCTGATGAGATCGGCACCACAATAAAGGCGAAAGCTGTTCTTCCACGAGTGCCATCACGCACAACCATTGCTGACATGGACTTTGCCGCACTTTCTGCAATAATCGACATAAGCAAAACACAATGTGCACTGGGTCAGCAGCGGTATGCGTGGACAACCACTAAAAGTGTATGCTGCAAGACACCTCATTGGCATCCAAAACGGACGGGCAGCGTCTGTTTTTTGGTGAGATTACAATGCACGGATGTGTAACGAACCTGGCATCTCCGCAATGGTGGTGACGAAGAAGTTGGTGAAGAAGTCGCCGGGCAGATTCGGCAGATCAATCACCATGCCATAAAAGGCGAAGTTCACCGCAAACCTGGCACGTATGGAGGCGGGCCGTCAATGAATAAAGTCAGCTTCTACCATGAATATAGAACATATGCTAACAGCCCCTGACAAAGATTAAAGGGCAATGGCGTTCTGCTAAAATGAACATCATCCTCGTCGCGTTTAGAAATATCAGCTAGACACTGGCAACAGCTTTTCGCGGGCCCCGCATCATGCGGAGCTACCCGCACGGGGTGTCCTGCACATCACCTAGTGGGCACATGTCTACTTTCCAGCACCAACGGAGATCCACCAGAGCGCACCGGCCGAATCAAGACGGACAGCGGCGACTTCCACTACGAGGCTGACATATCTCCCATTCTCCTCTTCTGGGGACACTCGTGCTCCCCTGGTTTCCGGCGTACCCACCACCCGAGCAGGGCCAGACAGAGGCGGACCCTGAGCACGTGACTGACACCACCCCAGGACCTCCGAGTACCCACCACCCGAGCAGGGCCAGACAGAGGCGGACCCGGAGCGCGTGACTGACACCACCCCAGGACCTCCGAGTACCCACCACCCGAGCAGGGCCAGACAGAGGCGGACCCGGAGCACGTGACTGACACCACCCCAGGACCTCCGAGTACCCACCACCCGAGCAGGGCCAGACAGAAGCGGACCCTGAGCACGTGACTGACACCACCCCAGGACCTCCGAGTACCCACCACCCGAGCAGGGCCAGACAGAGGCGGACCCGGAGCGCGTGACTGACACCACCCCAGGACCTCCGAATACCCACCACCCGAGCAGGGCCAGACAGAGGCGGACCCGGAGCGCGTGACTGACACCACCCCAGGACCTCCGAGTACCCACCACCCGAGCAGGGCCAGACAGAGGAGGACCCTGAGCACGTGACTGACACCACCCCAGGACCTCCGAGTACCCACCACCCGAGCAGGGCCAGACAGAAGCGGACCCTGAGCACGTGACTGACACCACCCCAGGACCTCCGAGTATCCACCACCCGAGCAGGGCCAGACAGAAGCGGACCCTGAGCACGTGACCGACACCACCCCAGGACCTCCGAGTACCCACCATCCGAGCAGGGCCAGACAGAAGCGGACCCTGAGCACGTGACTGACACCACCCCAGGACCTCCAAGTACCCACCACCCGAGCAGGGCCAGACAGAAGCGGACCCTGAGCACGTGACCGACACCACCCCAGGACCTCCGAGTACCCACCACCCGAGCAGGGCCAGACAGAAGCGGACCCTGAGCACGTGACTGACACCACCCCAGGACCTCCGAGTACCCACCACCCGAGCAGGGCCAGACAGAGGCGGACCCTGAGCGCGTGAGTGACACCACCCCAGGACCTCCGAGTACCCACCATCCGAGGAGAGCCAGACAGAGGCGGACCCTGAGCGCGTGAGTGACACCACCCCAGGACCCTCCGAGTACCCACCATCCGAGCAGGGCTAGACAGAGGCGGACCCTGAGCACGTGAGTGACACCACCCCAGGACCTCCGAGTACCCACTATCCGAGCAGGGCTAGACAGAGGCGGACCCGGAGCGCGTGACTGACACCACCCCAGGACCTCCGAGTACCCACCACCCGAGCAGGGCCACACAGAGGCGGACCCGGAGCGCGTGAGTGACACCACCCCAGGACCTCCGAGTACCCACCACCCGAGCAGGGCCAGACAGAAGCGGACCCGGAGCGCGTGACTGACACCACCCCAGGACCTCCGAGTACCCACCACCCGAGCAGGGCCAGACAGAGGCGGACCCTGAGCACGTGACTGACACCACCCCAGGACCTCCGAGTACCCACCATCCGAGCAGGGCTAGACAGAGGCGGACCCGGAGCACGCGGCTGCGCATACAGTCGATGAAGGTCTCGCTGGGCGCGGCCGGCACCACCACCACCGGTTCCGAGTCGCTGCTGTCGTCCTGTGAGCAGCGAGTGCGTCGTGAGGAGCCGGACACTAGCCGGCCACCGCGGGAGCGCGGCAGTACGCGGACACACTGTGACGGCAGTGTGACGGGACTCAGACACTGTGACGGCAGTGTGACGGGATTCAGACACTGTGATGGCAGTGTGACGGGACTCAGACACTGTGACGGCAGTACGACGGGACTCGATCACACTGTGATGACAGTGTGACGGACTCAGACACTGTGACGGCAGTGTGACGTGACTCAGACACTGTAACGACAGTGTGACGGGACTCGATCACACTGTGACGGCAGTTTCACGGGACTCAGACACGATGACGGCCGTGTGACGTGACTCAGACACTGTGACGACAGTGTGACGGGACTCGATCACACTGTGACGGCAGTGTGACGGGACCCGACACATTGTGACGGCAGTGTGACGGGATCCGACACACTGTGAAGGCAGTGTGACGGGCCTCGGTCGCACTGTGACAGCAGTCGGGACAGGGCGGCTGAGGGAGCGACGACGGCGCAGGCCCGTGGCCACCGCCGAGCACGGCGGCATCTCCCGGGCTCTGCTGGAGTCATGGACTTCTCACAGCCGACCCAGCAGGTCATCGTAGGATTCACAAGTCGACTAGACGACGGTGATTTGGGCTTTGGGACGCAACGAACGCATCGGTCACATAGAGCCCAAGTCGAGTAGTCAGATGGCATGGGATTGAGGCTCGCATTTCGATCATGGGGTGTATCATGTGTATGGAGCAAAACTTATCGAAACAAGCAGAATGTGGACTACAGATGGCGGCTGTCATGCTCTGGATCAGCAGGACCCAGACATGGATACAGGCAGAGGAGCCACAGGGAGATGTGTTTCAGGATGACACGCATGAACAGAAAGAAGTGGGTTCCTAATATACATTCTTCGCAATCATCAATCAGTATCCGGAAATAGCGAAGTCTAACCAGAGCGAGATGGCCTCAAAATAATCAAGCTGTGGCCTAGTTCTGCATCGCAGATATGACCAGTATGACCAATCTCCAGTGTAAACGCCATTAAAGCCTCTATCATGCAAAAACGGGTATCTATGTTTTCTTCCCTTTCTTGTTCGCCCAAAAGACCACGCTGTTCATGAATATGCTTACATTACTTCTCTGAATGTAATCATCGCGGCCTGAAGGAGAGTCGTGCCAAATAGGGTTGCCTACGGAGGGAATTGAACCCAAACCTACCGATCCCCAGTCCGCTGCCACAGCGCTCGGCCACTTACGCCGTCATCCTGACCGGGGTCATCGCAGTCGGCCAGCAGGTGGGGCGACACGGTGGTGCCGTTCTTCTGCGCTATGTAGCGGATGGCGGCCTGCGCCTGCTCGGTGCGACCCTGGGTCAGCAGCCAGCGCACCGACTCCGGGCACAGCCTGCGGCAGCCACGGCGGCGTCGGGTGGCGACAGGGGGCGGTGCCGCAGCGGCCCGCAGCCGAGCGTAACTCACGAACGGACCGAGCGTCCTAGACGACGGAGTGGATACAGTGCACAGGAGACCAAGCTGGTTCAGGTACATCCAGTTTTGCAGTTTTCAGCAACGCAGTTTTCAGCAACAACAAAACGGTAACGCTCTAACAATAAATGCTTGGCGGTGATACGTTGCATGCGTTCCATACGAAGCTAAAAGATTACAGCATGTTCCCACAGCCCGACGGGGAGGCGCGCACTGACCAGGGCCCCACCAGAGGCCGCACACTGACCAGAGTCCCGCCAGCAGCCGCACACTGACCAGAGCCCAGCCAGCAGCCGCACACTGACCAGTGCCCAGCCAGCAGCCGCACACTGACCAGAGCCCCGCCAGCAGCCGCACACTGACCAGAGCCCCGCCAGCAGCCGCACACTGACCAGAGCCCAGCCAGCAGCCGCACACTGACCAGGGCCCCGCCAGCAGCCGCACACTGACCAGAGCCCCGCCAGCAGCCGCACACTGACCACAGCCCAGCCAGCAGCCCGCACACTGACCAGAGCCCCGCCAGCAGCCACACACTGACCACAGCCCAGCCAGCAGCTGTGCACTGACCAGAGCCCAGCCAGCAGCTTTGCACTGACCACAGCCCAGCCAGCAGCTGTGCACTGACCAGAGCCCAGCCAGCAGCTTTGCACTGACCAGAGCCCGGCCAGCAGCTGTGCACTGACCAGAGCCCGGCTAGCAGCCGCACACTGACCGGAGCTCAGCCAGCAGCTGTGCCCACAGCTGTGTCAGCAACTGTGCACTGATAAGAGCCCAACCACCAGACGCACACTGACCCGAGCCCAGCCAGCAGCCACACATCGACCAGAGCGCAGCCAGCAGCCGCACACTGCTTGGGGCCTGGTCAACAACTGTGCAATGACCGACCAGCGGCCGTGTACTGACCAGAAGCCAGCCAACAGAAGCACCAGCGGTGCCGTGCAGACCAGCTGAAGGTCCACCCAGCCGCGGATGGCGTAAGCCAGCGCGCCGCCACCAGGGCGCCCACCGTGGTGAAGTAGTTGATTACGGTGCCGCATGGCACGCGCCACCGCTTCCCCCACCAACTCCACCGCTGCAATGGTGGGGACGCGTCTGGTAACCATGGCAATCGACGACGGCACTGCTCACCAGCCCAGTCGCTGCAGCGGTGGTGTCCGGCCAGTGTAACCATGACAACCGGCAGAGGACGGATAACCGACCCGGTTGCTGCAACGGCAAGGTAATGTCTGGCCAGTGTAACAACGGGACGAGTTTTCCGCCTCAATGAAGCTGAAATTTCTTATTGAAACCGAGGATGTTTGCACTGGATTACCACCCTAGACTGCTATGTAGTTTTGTATGAAACTGATGCAAGACACCACAAATAATTTTTGCCGATTCCTTCCACCCAGTTGGCCTGCTATTGTAGCACTGTCTGTCAGTCAGGACCGGCGTGCTTTACTCCATATCCTGAGCAGTCGGAGACCGCGGAAGGCTTACCCAACACAAACGCCGTCTGGTACATGCCACAGCTGGCCAAGCCGAGCACCACTCGCAGCGCACACACGCCGATGAAGCTGAAGCGCAGCACCACCACCAGGTAGTTCACCAGGAGCAGCAGCAGCACTGACAGCATCAGCGCCGCTCGCCGGCCGAATCTGGAAACACGTGCGAAAGTGGTGGCCAGTCATGAAAGTTGTGGAAGACGGCGTGGGTCACAAACGCCACTCGTGAACCGCACATACCAAGAGGCACTTCCATCCGTCCAGAGACAAAAAGCAAAACGCCCATGCATACAATATCAAGACAAAATATTCACGGCACTGGTAACGTCCACCCACAGAGCTCCGAGCCAAAGCCGAGACCGCCCGACGTTCGCTCACCTGTCGCTGATGACGCCGAATACCACGGAGCCCAGCAGCACGCCCGAGAAGTACAGCGTGTTGGGCAGCTCCACCAGCGGCTGGTACGAACATGTCAGGTTCCACTGCGGATGAAGGGCGGACGCGTCAGGTTGTGATGGTGAGTGCACATGTCAGGTTCCACTGCGGATGGTGAGTGAACACGTCAGGTTCCACTGCGGATGGTGAGTGAACACGTCAGGTTCCACTGCGGATGGTGGGTGGACGCGTCAGGTTGTGATGGTGAGTGAACACGTCAGGTTCCACTGTGGATGATGGGTGGACGCGTCACATTCCACTGTGGGCGATGGGTGGACGCGTCAGGTTCCAGTGCGGATGTTGAGTGAACACATCAGGTTCCACTGCGGATGGTGAGTGGACGCGTCACGCTCTAAGCTGCGACGGTAGTTAAGTTGTAAGACGTTTACATGCACGTCGTCCAGTTACACGGGATATGCCTACAATACTGTAATTTTTCCGCTTAATTCGTCTCTGCCATTTCGAAACCATAAAAAACGTTGAATACACAGATCCTGAGAAGCCAAACAAAAGTCGGATTTGCGTTCAACTTAGTTTCTGGCATCATCTCCACGATCCTGACCAATAGCTCCCACATCTATGATCGTCTGGCTCGTCCGACGGCTAACCAGGCGCCTTTCTGGTTTATCTGAAGTTACGTTTCCTGCCAGACCAGATAAACTTTGTCCGAAAAATGACGACATCTCAACACATTCTTGCAACCAACACAGCCTTCACATTTGTCTTGTGAATGTCTCCTTAGTTTACCTAGAAATATGATATGGTGCTGTGTTACTGCACCCACTTTAACCATTCAGAGGATTCGGAATATATGTCTGGACACGGCCACTACCTGGGTGGCGAACGACGACGTGAACAAAGACTTGTCGAAGACGAAGCGGGTGCAGCTGACGGTGATATTGTCATCAAGTCTTCGTCGTGGCAGCTGTCGGAGGTGAGGTTATACCTCCAGAAGCGTTGGCACTGCGACTGGCCGCCGGCCTCCGGCGGTATCGAGAAATTGGTGAAGGGCGCCCGGTATTCGGGCGCCGTGGCGTTGTCGCACCCCGGCACGAGACACCTGGCGAGCAGGGGCGACATGGGAGTCGGCGGGCACGGACACCGATGGACTACCGATGAACGGACGAGTGGGGCGGGGAGCCACGATGAAGCACGGACAGCAGGGGCGACATGGGAATCGGCCGACACGGACACAGACGGACTGCTGACAAACGGACGAGTGGGGCAGGGAGCCTTAATGAGGCACGGGCAGCTAGCAGTGAAACTGATGAATAACAATGAATGAGATGTGTAAGGGCTGACGAAAAATGGATGCTTTCTGAAGAGACTAAGGACAGCTTAAACTTAACCTAAAACTGACAATACACAAGTCACATCCTCGGTAGGACCCCTGGCAGCGTCCTCACCTGTAATGAGGCACATATGCCTGAAACACCAGAGCAGCTACTCCAGGTATGGTAGCTATAGTTACGCCCACACATAAAAGACTGTAGAACCACCGCTGGTAGCGCCCAAAGTCTCCCACTTCCTCTAGTATCTTATCAAAATCCATTTCATGGTGTCTGGGCATTTTTCTTTGAAATCCGGTGGGAATTCTGGAGCTCCTGAAACAAAAACAGCCAATCTGTGGGCAAAGTTATGGACAAAACCCTTGCAGTTTAGTGCGTTACAAGTGCGCACATCCGCAACCGACTGCCGGAGGCGGGGACCGGCCGGCCGCCATGGTCAGCGGTCACTGAGACGCCAGTCTCGCTTAAACTGTTCCATACATTTCCGTACAGAAAAACACATCCCGATGCCCTGCCTCGTGTGGTGATTTCCACAGCACAGCCAGTGTCACAGTCCCCGCCACACGTCCTTGTCCACCTGGTCGAGGAGGAGGAATATGGGACGTTCAGGACCAGGACGAGGTGCCCAGGGCAGTGCGCATGGAGGCACGCTTAAACGGTCTGATTCCACGTGTTTTGAGCCTCAAACACGACGAGTCTGGTCATTTTGGCGCTGCAAAAACCCGCAGCTGCTGACACTGGCTGGACATATTTGGTAGGAAATGGAGCAGGATGGTAGAAATTACTCAACTAGCTGTTTGGTGTGTGCGAGTTCAAACAGCACGCAACGCCCATGGAATAAACGACGCAGCCTATAGCTCCTTCGCAGCACGCCGCTGTTGATCTGATGGAGTCGTTCGGGCGGCAAAGTACAGGACGTGGTAATTGGTATGTTCTGGTCGCACTGGACCTTCCGACAAAAAATGGTCTAACTGGCCCCCCATTCCAGACAAATCAGTAGAAACCGTCGCCAGCACACTAATCGACTGTCGTGTACCGTCACGGTCTCCCGGAGTCCACGCTGACTGATCGCGGTCTGAAATTTAACAACCAGCATCTGTCCGTGCCGGCGCCACCGACGGACATTGACAAACAGGGCTAGTTTATCATCCGCAGTCGAATGGGGCCGTGGAACAGGGGAACCAGACAACCGGTGCCCCGATCCGTCGCAAAGTGCAGAAGTCCGGATACGAGTGGGACGGGCATCTGGAAGTTGTTAGATTCCCGCACATGTCTGCTTCACATGATGCCACTGTCTCATGTCTCCTTTTTTCTCCAGTTTGGCTGCAAACCACTCATTCCTGAGATAGCTCAAACAGAGAGAGTTCTACGTATTGTTTCAGCACAGAGCAGTCTGGGGCCAGAAGCCTGGTGAAACCTTGGGGAGAGCTTGTGAGGATGTAGTCGGATGGGGGCAGAAAACCACAGGAGAGTGGATACTACAAGAAAAGACCATCATGGTCCGTTATCATCTGGGGTCCCCACTCATTAAGATTTCACAACAGCCAGGAATGCAAGGAAAAGTTCAATCCCACTGGAATGGTCATTTGTAGTAATCAGCAGCTGTTGAAGGTACATTTACCAGATTAGATGTGGCAACAACTTAAGGCATAATTTTGAAGGTTATTTCAACCAACCCAGTGCCATGGGAAGCAAACAGCCCTGTTGGATTAGCCAGGGTGATAAGGATCAGGGGACAGAGGCAGATGAGATGGTGACAGGTGATGCAAACAGAGGGCCCACATTGACATTGAATCTGGTGCGAAGATCAGAAAATGATTCAGAGTATGAAATTGGTGATCTGAAAATGCCCACACACATGTTCAAGAAACTGATGTCATGAATGATCACTCCATCTCCACTGAAGCCCATCCAACCCACCACTGCCACCACAGTGAGAGACATGGCCATCCTGAGTACCAGGGCAAATGTGCATGGTTTAATATGCAGGGTTTAATATGCACAGTGAGGGTTGGGGTGGGGAGGGGATGCTCATGGACCTGCAAATTGGGGACAGAAAATTATATAGATACTAGTATAAATCTTTGTAGTAGATTGCCCAGGCAACAGGCCAACTGACCACCATGGTCAGCAGTACTGAAATGCCAGTCTACTCACATTTGTGAGGGTGTGCATATATCAAGCCGGATAACTAAGCTATGAAGGAAATAAGAGCACATTCTGAGAGCCAGATATTAGATAATGAGCCAAATGGTGCCAGGTATAAGATAATAAGCTAGATATTAGATAACTCCACGTACTATTGCTATTCCAATGTTTTTATCCTAATTTTCACTCTAATTTTAATCTTGACCTGAACTTGAAGCAAAGCAGAAACATGGGATAATCCAAACATCACCATCGGCACCAACTTGAAATGGTTTGCAGGTCCACTAGCACGTACGTGGTCACAACTGCCATCATATGTCTTAATCAAACTAACTGGTACCTATTTTGCATACACATAAGCAGTTGTTTTAGAGGATGTTAAAATGTGTCTTGTATGTAAGTATGGATGTGTATATCAGAAAACTTGTTTGTCCAGCTAGCACTTTGGCAACCATAACATAATATGTGCCCAGTAACTGTTATGCTTGCACTACAGGGAAAAAGGAGTTAACATGCTCATGGCATACCACTGTGCACCATGCATGATGGTGAGATCAACTTTGAAGACACTGACCCAGATTAAACTCTTGTAAGCACCAGGCCCCCCTCTGTTGCTGTATCATTCCATGGTAGTATGGATTCTTGGATAACATGTTTATTTGCCCTAGCCTACACATATGCATCGAATAATCATTACAAGCATTTGAAGAATCACTGGTGGTCTTGAAGCCTGATAAGCATTCATGGCCCTGCCACATGTATTCACACCTTGTTCATGTTTCCAGCAATAATGGAAGGGATCAAGGTAGACCATGAATATACCAGACTGCAAAAAAGGTAGTTGCAGTCTGGTATAACGCTCAAAAAAGTAGTAAAGGTGCCACCAACATGCCTGGTCTAGGAGAAATCATCAGAGCAATTCACTGCATGTGCATATTAAGTCTGAGTGCTTAGAGTTGGGCACAGTCTCCAATTCTAGTGCACACTGGGCCAATGATGCAACGAATTATGATGTTGCAAGCAAGGATAATTTCAGGCCAACATATCTCAAACACACTTTTGTATGCCAGATGATTTGATAACGCAACGCAACTTGGCCTGGTCTGATTTAAGTGCACGTGAGTGCGAGGTTTGATAGGAGCCAACGTGATCAAAAGTCAACATGGCAACACAAACACATCACAATTATCAATGCACAACGCACAATCAACACAACTCGGGGACGCTCATCCCACAAAGCTGAGATCGTATCTCAGGTCTCGGCTGAGATAAAGGTAAACACGGTTGTTGATAGTAAATCAGCTGATTTCCCAAAAGTGGCTCAAAACTAATTCCCACCAATTATTTCTCTGAGCCTGCACACCTTTCTCCCAATTCTTGTAGAAATTTGGATAGATAATTTAGGTGTTCTTACTGATCAATTGCTCAATATGTTCCAAAATCAGCTCAAAACGATGCACAACTGTTTAAAGAAGCAACGACTCCACACCACGTTAATAATTAGTAGCATCTTTCTAGTTTTCTTTTACTATGGAGCCCCTTCGTTGACTTTTGTGACGCGGAGTGACGTGAAACATCCGGGGATGTGTACCCAGGGGCCTGGTGCTTGAAAAGACCTTGGATAAGGGGGAGCGGGCTGGGTCGTAACGGAATCGGCCCTTCTCTCTGTTGTCGCGGGTCGGGACGCCTCCTAGGTACCAGGCAAGTTGCAGGTTGTTAGCTGAGAAACGTTTCCGCTAGTGGTGCATATCTCGATGTTAAGCAGTGGACAATGTATGTGTTGTATATTTTTTTCCAGCAGGCCGGGTGGCATGGCTACATCTACAGGTGCACAAGCTTGCACTTAGTTAGCCCTTTGATTCACTGGTGTGATTGTTGACACATTAATATTTAGGTGCACAAATTTGTGGTGTACTGATGCTTAAATGATGATATGGTAGAAACATGATGGATGGTCCCTGACATGATGTATAAACATGAAGCTGTATATGCATTTTGAGGCTGATTTTTTATGGGGCCTGTGTATCTGAGTAATCAAGAAGTAATCTTGTAGGCAGGTAATCTTGAAACATGTGGATATCGTGCCACATTTCAACTTTTTCATGTTGCAAGGACTGTTAATAATTGTGTGGTGCTTCCTCTCCCTCATACTTAAAGGGAATAAACAAAATGCTTCCTCTCCCTCATACCTAGTTTTTTCTCTAGATGCAGGAAAAAATGCAATATTCACCTCTGCAGTACTGCATGGGCTTAACAAAGATGGCGAAACACTAAATACTGTGGAAGCGGACAATAATAGGATTACATCTTTGGTGTGGAACAAAGGTCTATGCTGTACAAAGTAATGTCTGGCTTTTTTAAGGATATAAAGTGGCTGCTCAGACCCACACATTCTGCAAGCTTGTACACTACTGTTCAGGTGTGGTAGGCACTAGTCTGTATTAACACTATTCCCCAGTTGAATCACACAGAAAGACAGGGAGAGCAAGGATAGAACATTATCTGTGGTGTGGTGATGAGGATTAAGTATAGGATTTATACACTCAGTGTAGCATGTGTCAAGGCATGAGAGCACCTCTGAATCATGACAAAGATTTGTGTAAATAATGCACTAGTGTGCCAAATTATTTGATCTCCTCCCTCATCTTAAAGCTACACATACCATTGTGCAGTCCCAACAAGGCTGGCAAAGTACACTGTGGAAGCATTTTGAAGCTGAGACACTTTGGGGAAAATCACAACTATAATCATGAGAGCTACCGATGGGGTCGCTTCATATATCTACGCAGCCAGTACTGTTTTTGTGCATGCCAATAACAGAGTGTGCCAAAAGCAACCTCCATGCCATTCCACCCAGATCCTAGGGTACCAACACTGGCACTCTTTCCACACAGGCCGGCTGGGAAGATGGTGCAGTTTCTGCGGCTGGCGGGCGCACGCTCGCTGTGCGGTCGTCCGGTGTCGTCGCTGCTGCCAGCGCGGCGCGCCATCAGCCAGCAGGCACGCGAGCGCGTGGCCGCGCTGTCCCCCAAGGTGCGCGAGTTCGTTGACCGCACAGTGCGCATGTGCCAACCAGCGGACGTGCACGTGTGCGACGGCTCGGCGGCCGAGAGTGCCAGCCTGCTGCGCATGATGACCGAGGCTGGCGTGGTGGAGCCGCTGCCCAAGTACGACAACTGCTGGCTGACGCGCACCGATCCTGCCGACGTCGCCCGCGTCGAGTCCAAGACGTTCATCGTCACCGAGGAGAAGCGCGACACAGTGCCCATTCCGCGCAAGGGTCGCAAGGGCCTGCTCGGCAATTGGATGTCGCCCAAGGCGCTGGAGACGGCAGTGGCCGAGCGCTTCCCGGGCTGCATGCGCGGCCGCACGCTGTACGTCATCCCCTTCTCGATGGGGCCGGTCGGCTCGCCGCTCAGCAAGATCGGCATCGAGCTCACCGACTCGCCGTACGTGGTGGCGTCGATGCGCGTGATGACGCGCATGGGCGCCGACGTGATGGCCACGCTCGGCGACGGCGACTTCGTCAAGTGCCTGCACTCGGTCGGCCGGCCGGTGCCCGTCAGCAAGAAACCCATCAACAACTGGCCCTGCAACCCGGAGAACACCATCATCGCGCACGTGCCGGCCAAGAACGAGATCATCTCGTTCGGCAGCGGCTACGGCGGCAACTCGCTGCTGGGCAAGAAGTGCTTCGCGCTGCGGATCGGCTCGACGATCGCCCGCCGCGAGGGCTGGCTGGCCGAGCACATGCTCATCCTGGGCATCACCAACCCGCAGGGCAAGAAGCGCTACATCGCCGCCGCCTTCCCGTCCGCCTGCGGCAAGACCAACCTGGCCATGATGACGCCCACGCTGCCTGGCTACAAGCTCGAGTGCGTCGGTGACGACATCGCCTGGATGAAGTTCGACGAGAACGGCGTGCTGCGCGCCATCAACCCGGAGAACGGCTTCTTCGGCGTGGCGCCCGGCACGTCGACGGCCACCAACCCGGTGGCCATGCAGACCATCTTCTCCAACACGCTGTTCACCAACGTGGCGCGGACGGGCGACGGCGGCGTCTACTGGGAGGGGCTGGAGAAGGAGGTGGACGCGTCGGTGGGCATCGTGGACTGGCACGGCGATCCGTGGACGCCAGGCAGCGGCGCGCCCTCGTCGCACCCCAACAGCCGCTTCTGTGCGCCGGCCGCCCAGTGCCCCATCATCGACCCGCAGTGGGAGTCGGCCGAGGGCGTGCCGATCTCGGCCATCCTGTTCGGCGGCCGGAGACCGCTCGGCGTCCCGCTGGTGTACGAGGCGTTCAACTGGCGCCACGGCGTCTTCCTGGGCGCCTCCATGCGTTCCGAGTCGACCGCCGCCGCCGAGCACAAGGGCAAGGTCATCATGCACGACCCGTTCGCTATGCGGCCCTTTTTCGGGTACAACTTCGGCCACTACCTGTCGCACTGGCTGTCCATGGAGGGACGCAGCACGCCGGCCAACTTGCCCAAGGTCTTCCACGTCAACTGGTTCCGCAAGGCGGCTAGCGGCGGCTTCTTGTGGCCGGGCTTCGGCGAGAACTCGCGCGTGCTCGACTGGGTGCTGCGGCGCGTGGACGGCGAAGACTGCGCCCAGGAGTCGGCCATTGGGCTGGTGCCGAAGCCGGGCGCGCTCAACCTGGACGGCCTGAAGGAGGCGGTCGACATGCAGGAGCTCTTCAGCATTCCCAAGGAGTATTGGCAGCAGGAGGTGGAAGCCGTCAACCAGTACCTGGACGAGCAGGTCGGCGAGGACCTGCCGAACGAGATCGTCGAAGAGATTGACCTGCTGCGCGAGCGGATCGCCAAGCTCTAGCTTTGGGCGACTCTTTCGCCGTCGCAGCTGCAGCTCACTTCGGACCAAGCTAGAGGGGTTATTTTTCACGTAGAGGCCGTTTACATGCCTAACGGGTGGTTGTGGTACTCGTGATGCCTTTGTGATCTTGCTTCTGCACATTCCATTTACAAGCATTCCTACTTGAATTTGATCCTTTGTATGGATTATGACTTTCCTAAGCAACGATATATTTTTGTATGGGTTTATGTCCCAGGAACGTTTATTGCACACTTCGTGCCATATGAAGAACGCCTTTTCCATGTCGTTTTATACTATGTGATGCTTACTGTTGATAAGTGATACTATTTGATACTTAATGAAGATGTGCCAGTCACCACGTTGTGCACAAATTGTTGCTCAAAAAGTTTATATTTTCTACACTTTTTACCAGTGCACAATGTCTTATAGAACGATTTATTTTGTTTACGTTGGGTGTGTTATGCCCTCACCAAAAACGTCGATTGCGGGAACGCCGGTGGTGTCTGCGAACACCACACTCCTTGAATGAATGGAACATATCCTGCGATATTAATGACTGCCCAGAAATAAAAGTCGTCAACGTGTAGCATTTTTTCGCTCCCGACTGAGCGACAACGCCGACGAGTGAAAGCGGCGTTCCGCATTGCGCGATGCCTTAAATCCGCATCTCAGTCCCGGGTGTAAGCACGCGCGGGCTGGGCTAACCGTGCCGCGATGCGGCGTGTCCCGCGCGGTGCGAGCCAGACGGGTGAGGACGCCTCGTGGCGACGGACGCTTACACTGGCACGGGCTCTCAACCTGAATCATAGTATACTAAACCGATTGGTCTGTGGGTGGCCGTGGGCCTTGCGGCTAGTTCTGCCCAAGTGTTAAACTGGAAAGCTGGTTGATGTCACCAGCATGCTGAATGCTGGCAAACTAGAATTTCAGATGACTTAGAATGCATGGTCGTGCTATTGCAGTCGGGAGCTTTTGCGCCCACTTGCCTGCATTCCCAACGGGCACATCCACTTTTAAAGGCTATAATTTCACTCCGACTATTGAAGCGCATTGACACCTGTTGCCGCCTGTCGACCGAACGCGTCCCATGGACACGTTCGGCCGGTGGCGATTATCTCGGAAAGTTATCCAGAAGGTTTGAAAATTCTCCAGGATGGCGTCGGACACTGCCAACACAGATTCAGCACAGATGATGACTTGCTGGTCATATCGAACTGGCAGCATGCTTTTCGCCGATCGGTGGAAAAGTGCAGCGTAGACGAGTTAAAGCACCTGCCCACGACGAAATACCCGACTGTCAACCGCCGCCGCCGTGACAGGTCAAGGGCAATGCAAATGCGCGCGAGCAGACACCCGCCCCTCCGGAGACACCATGCCCGCAAAATGCACTTGCTCATCTGCGGTGCTGTAGCCGCCCAGCGGTTCTAGCCGCCTTGGATGGTCGGCCAGACACTATACGCTCTTTGACCCGCAGAGTCGTGAGCGTCGGAGAGCCGTCGCTGTGCGCCGATGCGGCTGGCGTTCCTTCTGCGGCCCAGAGCAGCGCAGGCCGCAGAAGGAACGCCAGCCGCATATTGGATTGCTGTGTCCGACGAGCTCGGGCGGCCCAAGAATGGATCAAAGCCAGCCCAGTCCGGCCCAGCCCCGATGTGGTGCACCAGGCACCGGGTGAAGTGATCCAACTGGCGCTGCGCGCTGGTGACTGCCACTGCCTGTCCTACCCACGTGGATGATTCTGTTCCACCCGGCACCGTAGCGTCGCTGGACGTCGGGCTCGCGCTGGCGAAACCGGCAGTGACGGTCTACCGCTACGTTTCGGTCAGAAGAAGGTAACAACAGCCGGTGGTCCTGCACAATGATGGACCAGCGTCAGCCCATGACCTGACAACGAGGAGCGCACTCACTCCGGCCCATCAATCTTGGCGACCTTTTTGAAAATAATGAGCTCTCTTTCAAAAACCGGATGTCTCCCTCAAACTACGCATTGCGCAAGTGCAACAGATACGTTGATGACGCCGCAGACGTGCTAAACAGACACGCTGACATGTCCTGGTCACACTCAAAGTCGATATATCTGACAGCAAGTGACTGCAGAATGTACATCAGATTGGATGCAAAAGATCTTATAACGCCGTTACCAGCCCACAGGACTGAAGACCACTCTCGGAAAGTGGGGGTCCAGGATTCACGGTCCCTGGGCCATTGGGAAACGGCCCGCTTCCCCCCCCCCCCCCCCCCTCAATTAAAAACACTTCGGTTTTTGGCGAGCTTATCTTGGCATTGGCCCACCGATCTCGATCTCCCCCTAAACGAAAAACGAAAAACGAGCACACAGACTCGGTAGTAGCTGGAAGACATATACTTTTTGACTTACCGAACGTGCACCTTTTGGTTTTTATGGAGTATACGACCTTCTCCTGGTTGAGATGTTGATTTTTAACACTTATTGTGCATTTCAAACTAGAATGCCTGAAATTCTAGTGTACACTACGTTTTATACATAATTGATAAAAACTAGTTTGGATAAAATCGTCGAAAAGAGCATAGCTTGGTATTTTGTCCATCCCTAATCCTTCTCCTCACGGCAAGGCATTTATGGTTATGTACAGATGGGCATCAACCAACATCGGCATCGGTGTCCGTATTGTGTTTTGATCGTAAAAGCTTTCGATGAGGATAGTCGAGGTCGGAATAAGATAGGGAGAACTTGAATGAGGAGCTAAAGGATCAAGGTATGGTACGTGAGAATAAGCCGCCGTAGATCATAGACTGGGAACCATGTTCCATGTGTGCAGGTTTTCAAGCAGGTGCATATTTTCTCATTCAGTTCGGATGTTGGGCTTGAGAGCCCCCTCCTCCAACTTGAGCTTGGGCCCCACAACTTGGATAGAATGTTGAGACCTATTCAAGGAGAAAACTGTATCGTGACGCTACTGGCGTGTGCCTGAGTCCGCCCCTGCTCGCGCCGCCAGTGCTGCTGCACCTTCGTGCGCCGCTGCCCCGACCGCCGGTGCACTGTCTGGGGCGCCGCCCGCCGGGGTCGGCGTCGCCTGCTCGCCTCGCGTGTTAACACAGTTGCCTTCTCGCAGCGCTCGTGTCTGGTCTGGGCAGATAGAACACGCCAGACTTGAATATGGCGCAGCCGCATCGGACCCAGAGTAAGCTTAAGCAAGCGTGAGCGGCACATTAATTTAAGCAGTGAGAGCTGCAAAGCAAGTCAAGATGCCTGGATTTCATCCTCCTGAGAACTTCGACTTCACATCGCCTGAGAGGCGGCCGACCTGGCGTGATCGGTTCGTCCGCTACACACTGGCATCGGGACTACACGACGGTGACCGGCGACACATGCGACGGAGGACGGCGACCTTCAAGTAGCTGCGTCGATTTACAGTACGGCTCCGCAGGCTGAGCATACCATACCAACATTAAAGCTTATTGCTGAGCAGAATGAGGATTTTGAAGTTGTCGCAAAGCTAGACGGGTGCTTCATTCCGAAAAGGAACTGTAATGCGGAGCGTCACAACTTCGAGCTTAGGTCTCAAAGCTCAAGCGGGACTAATGAATCGTACATCAGAGCTTTGTTCTCTCTAGCTGAGCACTGCAACTTCGCCGACGCCGATGAGCGTATCAGAGATCGTCTCATCTCAGGAATGTATGACAGGGAGCTGTACCGTAGAATTCAGCTGAAGTCACTAGAGGAGCAAGTGTCTGTAAATACCGTCATTTCGATGATGCGTAATGTCGAGATCGTGAACGGCAGTGACAGCTCTGGTCCGCCTGACACCAGTAGGGTTTGCGCACCGGCGCAGCACAGGCAGCCGCCCCAGCAGCACCACCCGCGATAGCAGCAGCACCAGCAGTACAAACGTCAACAGCAGCCTTCCACCGCGCAACGGTAACAGCATAGTCAGCGTGCCGACTTTTCAACAGCATGCAGCTAGTGTGGAAGAGCACGTCATGTGTCTCCGAAAGATTGTCCCGCTAAGGGAAAAGTCTGTGACAACTGTCAGAAAATGGTTCATTTTGCATCTGTTTGTCGCTCCAACGGTGCCAGAGCGATTGACCGGACAGAGTCCATTGAATAACTATCGCCGCCCAACATTTTTGTTGGCAAAGTAGACAAAGCTTGCGCGCCGTGGAGAGTTATCGTCCTTCTTGATGGTCAAAGTCGCTTTCAAAGTTGACTCTGGCATTGATGTTATGTTAGCATTCTGACGCTGGAAACGTACAGGAACCTGAAACTGCCGCCACTTCAGCATGCTTCAAATACTCTGACGAGTGTTGGTAGCGTGCTAAAAGTAGAAGGAAAGATGCACGGAACACTCATGTTCAAGAACAAAGCCGAGCCTGAAGTGTTCTACGTTGTTGACTCGGCTGATTATCTCCTCTTCAGGTCTGCTTGCTCGCGCCTAGGTGCGCTGACGTTCACAGGTGAAGTCAACGAAGACGTCCTCGAAGAGGCACGTCTCCTGAAGACAGCACCGGTCGGCATTCAGCTCCGTGAAGATGCTGTTCCAGTCACCCTCGCCACTGCAAGAAACATCCCGCTGCCACTGATGAAGCCGGTGGAAGAGGAGCTGAAGAAGATGGAGCATCACGGCATCATCACGTCGGAAACATAGCCAACGGACTGGGTCTCTGTGCTGGACCCCGTCCTGAAGCCGAAGAGAAGCGGCGTTCGCATCACGGTTGACTACAAGAAACTCAACCAGTCTGTGAAGCGACAGGTGTTTCCGATCCGTACTCCGGAGCAGCTTACCTCCAAGCTGAGTGGCGCAACGCTCTTCACCAAGCTGGACGCCTCTTCCGGTTTCTACCATATCCCGCTGGACGAGGCGAGCTCCAAGATGATCACGTTCATCACTCTGTTCGGCAAGAAGAGGTTCCTGCGATTGCCGATAGGGATCTCGTTCGCACCGGAGTACCTCCAGCGGAAGATGGAGAAGATGCTGGACGGACTGTCCGGAGTCACCGTCGACATGGACGACACCGTGGTGTTCGGAGATGCCGCCAGCTACGGTGCACATCTCGAAGCTGTCATTAGGAGGATCCACGAGTCTGGCCTCAAGCTGAACAGGAAAAGGCGCGAGTTCCGGAAGAACAAGGTCAAGTTTCTGGGGATGAAGATCAGCAAGAACGGCATCAGCATGGACGAAGAAAAGCTCGAGGCGATCCAGCAGCTCCAACCGCCAAAGAATGTCAATGAACTAACCTCACTGCTCGGAGTAATCAACTTCCTGGGCCGGTTCGTTTCACACATCCAGGAGTGCTTGAGACCACTGAACGAGCTTCTGAGAAAGAACGTAGCATGTATCTGGACACCACAGCAGCAGCAGGCGCTGGATGACGTGAAAGCGGCCGTCACTTCAGCTCCAGTTCTGACGTTCTACGATCCAGCACGAAAGACGGTGGTCAGCGCCGACGTCAGCAGTTCCGGCATCGGAGGATGTGTTCTCCAGAAGCACGGCTCCGTCTTCAAACCCGTCGCGTTCTGCAGCAGAAGCCTGGCTGACACCGAGACCAGATGGGCCCAGATCGAGAAGGAACTGCTCTCCGCGACGTGGACGTGCGAGACAATGCATATGTTCCTGTCTGGGCTGCCGTCGTTCGAACTGTATGTGTACAAGACTCTGATCCCGCTGGTTAACACGAAATATCTCGTGGACGCGCCGATCAGTGCCAGCGCATGCTCATGCACTTGATGCGATACAACGCCACAGCAGTCTTCGTTCCAGGGAAGCAGCACCTGGTGCCTGACTTCCTCTCACGTTACCCGCTCCAGAAGCAGGATGAAATCAGCGCTGTGCTTCAAGAAGACACATGGATTCTGCGAGAAAATCTTCAGCGATCTTCCCGCCACACCGCAGCGTCTGGTGGAGATCAGCAAGGCGCAGCAAGCAGACGAACTCCTACAGCGCGTAGTTCAGCAGACTCTCTCTGGCTGGGAGGAGGGAGCGAAGCATTCCGACCTGCTGGACTACTCCGCCCCTCGGGGAGAGATGAGCGGTGTGTACCTAACGTGTGGTACACTGCTGATGCACGGGCGACGCATCATCATCCCTCTGAGTCTGCGAGATGAAATGCTCACTCGACTACATGATGACGGACACTTCGGTCTAAACAAGTGTCGCCAGAGGGCAGCAGAATCGATCTGGTGGCCTCAACTCGGCATCGACCTGAAGCGTCATCTCGAGAGCTGCTCGTTCTGTCAGGTGAACGCGCCCGCCCAGCACGCTGAGCCACTGGTGACAACCCCAACGCCATCAAGACCGTGGACGCACGTTGCAGCAGACGTCTTCCACTTCAACAACTGCAACTGGCTCGTCATGGTGGAGATCTTCAGCAGGTATCTGGAGATACAACGCCTCCCGAGTCTTACCAGCAGCGCGGTTATCGAGCGTCCGAAGCGCCTGTTTTCCCGCTTGGGGATACCAGACCTCGTGACAACAGACGGAGGAACGCAGTTCACCTCAAACTCGTTCGCCAACTTCACAGCGTCCTACGGCTTCACAAACCGTACGACAGACCCGCACACGCTGTCTTCCAACGGAGCAGCTGAACGGGCCGTGAGAACCGCCAAGTGGATGCTTGGCCTGAGGGACCCCAACTCGCCCTCCTCAACTACCGCACGACGCCTGTGGAAGCAACCGGACACTCCCCAGCCCGTCTCCTGATGGGACGCGAACTTCAATTTCGTCTCCCCATCGCTCAGCCAACCGGAGAAGCGACATGGCAGCATGCCAAACTCCGAGATCGGCAGAGGAGGAAGAAGCTGGAGACGTGCTTCAGCCGGAGACGCGGTGCCCGCGACCTTCAGCAGCTACAGCCCGGGGATCATGTTTGGATCAAGACGGAAAAGGAGGCAAGCTGGACCGAGCCCGCCACCGTCATAGAGAAGCTCTCTAGACGCAGCTACCTTGTGGAGCTCAAAGGTGCTCGGTGTCGTCGCAACCGACGCCATCTGATGCAGATCCCTCCGTTTCAGTTCTTGACACAACACGGGTCCACGCGCTGTGCTCACCGTTCCGCACACAGAGTGCCCGCTCCAGACCTCTTCTCTAGCCGCCATGCTGAGGTGGCGCCACCGGCGCTGCTGCAACCGCAGCCGCGCGAACCGGCGCCTGCACCATGATCGGTGGTGCCGCGGCCACCACCAGCTGTGCCGTCGCCCGCGTCGACAGCGGCGCCGCCGCCGTCGCTGCCGCCGCTGACAGAAGCTGCGGCCCAGCCATGCGACGCGCGGGTGCCCCAGCCTCAAGACCCACCGCCACTGCTCAGTTGTCCGCGTAAAACACGCAGTGGCCGCGTTTTCTGAGAAGCATCAAATAAACCGCATAGAAGCAGCAGGGAAGCAGCAGCCTGTCGCCAGTAATTTCGTTTCGTAAGCGTATTAGCATCTATTTGCATTTGCTCAAGGGGAGGGGGGGGGGGGAAGATGTATCGTGATGCTACCTGTACCTCTGGTTTCCCAGAGGCGCAGTAGATAACGCAGACGCTTTAACCACTGCGCGTCGCCCGTCGGGGCGCCGCCGCTCGCTTGCCTCGCGTGTGAGCACAGCTGCCGTCTCGCAGCGCTCGTGTCTGGTCTGGGCAGATACAACACGTAAGACTTGAATAGTTTAAAATAGTAGTGGTAAAATTTGGTAGGAGGTTTTGTCATATTTTTGGGCTGGGCTCCAACTTGCTGAGAAACAGCCCAATTCAAGCATACAAGCACCTAGAGTGCCATTTTATACCGTTTCGTGATGGCTATGCCCTCTGCTCCCATGTTCGCTTCTCACCCCTGAGTGGTTTGTTTTTGCTTATGCCAGAATTTTGGTCGCAGAATTTGTGGTGCATGAAAACATGTGAAGTTCAGAAAAATTGCATTATCATATTAATCATATATATATATATATATATATATATATATATATATATATATATATATATTGTATCACATATATCATTTATCATATACCATATCATATAAATATATATCAAATTTATGTGATATATAATCAGGAGTTAAGTTCTGTTTAGGGAATAACATGTTATGCTAAAAAGAGATCAAAATTTAAAAGTTATATTGCGTGAATTTAAACTAACCAAGACAATGTCAGCAATCCACCTCAATCGAACATGCATCAGTGAAATGAAGATTGCCTGACCTAATTTTGGGCATGAAATGACTGGTGCAGTTGACACATGCACATCCTAATGCCATGCCATGCTAGATCCTAGAGGACCAGCATGCAGCTTCTGCAGGACCCTGTTACGCAGTGAATGTGGCATCACAAGCTGTTTGCCCAGAACAGGCAGTATCTATCCATTAATAACTTTTATCTGCATAACACTGTCTTAATGCTCTGAACTCTGGCTCTACCAGGGATGGCCAACCTGACCAGACATATGAGAACATTCTTCCCAGGATTGTGTCTTGTCAAATGGCCATCTCCACTTCTTCCTTCAACAAAGTGGGGCCATGCTCATCCTAGCAGCATATACAGAACACCTCTTTTTCTTCCACAAAGTCTCTGCTGCCTTATCCTTTGGTTGTCAGGAAAGAACATCAGCTATTTTCCCATTCTCACACTTGCACAACTTTACTTTGTGGAAATGTACAGCCAGCTTCTGAGATATCTGCACACCAGCTGCTGACAGGGCAGGGAGTTCCTTATCAAGATTTAAGGTATGGGAAGTGGTGTTTTGTCTGGGACTAGATGGAAACACTGAAAAGGTACTGGTACTGAAGGACACTCCTACCACCTCCTTAACAACAGCATACTGCTCCATAACTGCGAGCACCCTGGATTTGAAAAAGATGGGCTGCTCCATCCCATCTGGTTGAACATGCACCAAGGCTGCCCAGACTCCATCACTGCTCCATCCCATCTGGTTGAACATGCACCAAGGCTGCCCAGACTCCATCACTGCTCACAACATTGTTGGCATTGTTCAGCTTCAGTGGAAAAGCCTGGTGGAATGGCATCAGTACTCTTCCATTTGTCAGTATGTTCGTGACCTGGTCCAAAGAGTCAGGCAAAATGGTGTTGGCTGCCACATTGCACCCTTCTCCAGCTGGGTATATAGCAATGCCAGTATTGAAGCAAAGTTTGGGATCAGACACTGGTAGCTTAAGTGAGTATCCCACTTTGTATGTCCTTTCACTTACTGTTACATCAGATGTGTACCACTTTACCAGTTACATCGGTTGTGTACCATTTTACCAGTGACACCAGATGTGTACCATTTTACCACTTACATCATTTTCCTTGAAAGCATTCTATAAAGATCAGGGTTTCTATTGATTTGTTTGAGGAGGCCCTCAGAGCCTGGAGGGTGCACCGGGTCCGACATTCAAGGGCTCGATTGGGGGGGGGGGGGGGCAGAGTCTGAGGACATAAAGAGCTGGGTCACTATTTTCATATATATATTATATATATATATATATATAGTATATATGTATAATATTCTATTATAATTATGTATTATGTTCGATTGTAGATATATATATATACATATATATATATATATATATATGTATATATTCGAATTATATTGATGTATTATGTTCTATTGTATATATATATATAACATATATATATATATATATATTATATAATATAATATATATATATATATATATATTCTATTATATGTATGTATTATGTTCTTGTATATATATATATATATAACACATAATATAGATATTATATATATATATATATATATATATTATTAGTATTATGAGGTATATGTATTATATATATATATATACATATATATATATAATATACTAAGTATAATATATATATATATAATAATATAATGTATATATTATATATATATGTATGTATTAATGTTCTATGTATAGATATATATATATATATATATATATATATATATATATTATATATAAACATATTGTTATTCAGGGTCTCCGGTCTGCGGGATTGGACCCTCAGATGACGGTCGGAGGGCCCTTAATGCCAATCACGGACATCCTGAGTCGATTTGAGCCTACATGCCGGTCAGGCACCACCAGTAACGCACAGTCCGCTCCGTATAGGTGTGAATCAGAGGGCCCACTTCCCAGGCGGTCACAAAGCTGGGTCCAGTGATTTACACTTGTCGGGGCCCTGTATCTGTCAGGGGCCCACAGTACCTAACGAAGGCTTCTGTGCTCGCAAGTTGTCCCGAGCCGATCAAGGACAGTGTTCGATGAGGCCTGAAGACTGGTCCTGGCAGCCCAGCGGAACCGACTATTAAATCAAAAGCCCGATTGGAGGACATAAGGGTCCGAAGGACTGGCTGCAAGTCATATAAAGAATTGCGGTCCGTAGGATCGTGACCTGAAGTGTCAGAGGTCATCTTGTGCCGTTTAAATATCCCCTTAGACAATGCGGTTGTTGTGTTGCGTGAGTTGGTCAGATACCAGCAACACCGAACAGTGAGCTCCCTGTCAGTCTGAACCCCGGGACCCATTTACCAAGCAGAAGCAAGACCGGAGACCACGATTGGCATTGGTCTGGGTCCCTGAAACAACGGTTGGGGACGCTTTGTCGGTAATGGGCATACAGTGTATAACAGGGGTCATGTAGTGCCGCGTAGTGCCTGTAGTCTGTGCCACCTGTAGTGCCGTGACCTGAAGCGCCAGTCAGAGGATTTCTGTTAGGGCCCTCGTATTAGGGCTCTCTATCTCTAATACGTAGGGTCTCGACACAGAGCCAAACAGTCGGCTACATATCCGTCTGAGCCTCGAGACCGTTTCCCAAGCGGGAACGAAGCCGGGGCCGGCGATTCGCAATTTTCGGGATCCGTGACACAATGAGGGGCTCCTGCGCCAGTCAAGGCCGCAATGTCTCACTTTGGAGAAAAGAGCTTAGCTTGTAATTTTGGTCTGTTTTCGGGGTCAGGGGTCGCGTGGCGGCAAGTGCCCCGATTCGGCCAGGAGCGGTGTATGAGGGGGGGGGGGGGGCCCGGAGCGGGGCCGAGTGGTCTCTTGGGACCAAAGATGAAGGGCCCGATTGGAAGACTAAGCGGCCCCAACGGCTGGTTGTAGGTCACGTTAAGGACCCCCGCCCGCAGGGCTGTGCTTTCAAATGTCAGTTAGAATGCCTGTCGCACTGATTGGGAGGGCTTGAAGTAGGAGAGCATTCCTATGTGTCGGCCAGAGATCACCAGCACTGAACTGGTGTCGGGGGCTCCGTGTCGGTCTGAGCTCTGGGGCCTATTTCCTTAGCAGGGACATGGCCGAGCCCGCGATTCAATTGGTCGGGGCCCCGCAACAGCGCGGGGCTCTCGCATCTCTCAACGGCCCCACAGTGCTTACAGGGTATTCTTTGTCGACAATGGGGCCTCGATTCGGTCAGGGAAAAATTTGCTCAACAGGAACGGGGGCGGGGCCCCGAATGACGAAGGGCCTCCTGCGTTGGTCGGGCCTTCTGACAGTAAAAGGAAACACTAGGGCTTATAGTTGCTCACATCGAGTCAATGGAAGGGTCCTGTGCCAGCCAGGGCCCCCAGCACCGAACGTTTGCCCCCCCCCCCCCCCTATCCAATTTCGGTATGGGCCCGTTAAGCCGAACCTGAGTCTTTGTGCGCATTATTGGATCGCCTGCAGCGATCAGAGATGGTGTTGCGTCAATGATGGTTCTTGCGTCGATCCAGGGTCAACCGCGGTCTGCGCCGGTCAGAAGGCCTCCCGCGTGAGGGAGGGGACCAGTGTGATGTGATGCATTCCTCGGAGGCCTTCCGGATCGGTCAGAGGAGCCTGTCCCGTGTCGCCGGAATGACGGCCGGAAGACAACCCGCGGTGGGACGGAATGGCCCTTCATCTCTTGAACGCGAATAATAATGTGGTCCCTAGTGCTCTTTCCGGAAATAGGGGGTCTCATTAGTGTTAAAAAGTGTGTCGAAATAATATAATAAAATAATATCAAAAAATAAACGAGGCCATCTTTTGCAGAATCGAGTAGTGAAACATGTTATCGAAAGGTTTGATTCTGCGCGCTCATAATCTCGGAAGCAAGGAGAGCGATAGCCTGGGTTGCAGTTTCTGTAATTCCAAATGCCGTCAACCACTGCAAGTAACACCAGACGGCGGGTGGCGCGCTCGCGAGAGCGACCATCGTGGCGTAATGCTCCCAAATTTTTAAAAAGATTTATTCGTGCCGTTCAAAGATTAGGCTGGACGCATCTTTTTTTTAAAACAAAGCGCAAGTTGTGCTTTGGACAGATGAACAGCCACAGCAACACGAACACAGATGCTACCTTTGCTCCTCCCGTTCTACCACCAGATCCGAGCGCGACTTCGCGGTGCTTGAAAGGCCACTCCATTCAATGCAACAATGTAAAAATTGCACATGTAAAATATACGCCCGGTTACCTTCTACATGTGTGATTTTATGTCTTGGAACGTTCAGAGGCAGTTATTAAAAATGTTCGTATTTTACGTCCACCCGCTGACCACTGCCTAATGTTAGCCGCGGAACTGGCGCCGCGCGGCCTATGGAGACTGCAACGTCCGACATCGACTTTTGTTGCGATGATTTGTGAGCGCACATGCCCAAAGCTGCGTTACATAATTTGTATTATTTAAAAATTCCGACTGAATGTCGGACATTTTCAGACAAACATGGCCTGGCCATGTTAATGCAAACTGTTGGTCAATTTCGATCCACATTCGCGGGGTCCGTACTATCTCTACAGCTCAGATAAAGCTGACTAAAATTCTGAGTTCTTTCGGTTGGGAAAGACTGGATGGTTGAGAAAGCAACTGGAAGTTTATAAAATGAAGATGCTCATGATTTATTCCATGCAGTCGTTCAAGCATGATTTCTTCAGTTGATCGACGACAAGATTCATGCAGAATTGGTCTCGCGGTAGCCTCTGGCTTCTATTCTAGTTACAGAAGGGGCAAATGAAAGATCAAACGAAAACATGCCCTCATTAACATATGGGCCATATGCGGCGATTTTGTCGCGGTATCTTTAACTACCAAGGGACCTTTTATCAAACCTGTGCCCCTCCGTTGCCAGGGCTATGGCTGCGCGCCAGGTTGTTTGGGGCAAGGTGCGAGAATGTGTGGGGATCGGCTGGCGCCTGCGGAGGAGTGGCGGGATCGTGGGGAACGGTCGGACTGCTGAGGCGATTTAGTAAATGTATTGTGCTTGTTCATGGTCTATGTTATTTTTGTTTTCAGTTTTTCGTATGCTTTTTTGGTTAGGGGAGAGGCGATAAGCAGCCACCGCTGGTTTTGCCACAAACCTGGTGTTGTCTTCCAACATTGGCATAATATATTTCGGAAATACGTCGATGGCTTGACGCGTGGAAGTGCGGTTGCCGTTTTCATTAATGTTCCGATGGGAAAGTGTTTGGTGGCTACCTTAAAACAAACGTGAAATTGAGATAAAGACGGCCGTGATCGGCTGTTGACGATGGAGTCCGCGTGGTTTCACTATGATTCCTAGACACTTCTTATTTTGTCCTATTTTATCCTACCTGTTTTATCACTATTTTTTACCTATTTTATCACTTTCCCACCATTCAAACACGAGTCCCGATACAGCCGCTTCGTGCCATGCCCTCGCATCTGTGCCCGACCCACTGGGGTGACTGACTGTGCCGTGTGTCCAACAGGCGGGCATGCGCGCTCTGCTGCGCCTGGCGCTGCTGACCGGACGACGCGCCGCTCTGCCGCAGGTCGCCCGTCGCCTCTGCGTCATGCCGCCGCCGCTGCGCCACCTCACGCAGCGCGAGGCCACCGAGGTGGACCGCGAGCTGTTCAGCGAGTACCAGTTCTCGGTGGACCAGCTGATGGAGCTGGCCGGCTTGAGCTGCGCCGTGGCCGTGGCCACGCACTACCCGCCAGCGGGCGAGGCGCCGGCCGTGCTCGTCGTCTGTGGCCCGGGCAATAACGGCGGCGACGGGCTCGTGTGCGCGCGCCACCTCAGCCTCTTCGGCTTCGCGCCCACCGTCTACTACCCGGTGCAGAAGGAGGTGGCGCTGTACCAGCGGCTGGCGCACCAGTGCCGCCAGGCGGGTGTGCCCGTGCTCGAGCAGCCGCCGGCGGACGTGACGCCCTTCCGGCTCGTCGTCGACGCGCTGTTCGGCTTCAGCTTCCGGCCGCCGGTGCGGCCGGTGCTGGAGCCGGCCATGCGGTTGCTGACCGACTCGCCGGCGCCCGTCTGCAGCCTGGACGTGCCGTCCGGCTGGCACGTGGAGGAGGGTCCTGGCGAGGCGCCGGCCCTGGAGCCGGCGCTGCTCGTCTCGCTGACGGCGCCCAAGCTCTGCGCCCGCTTTTTCAGTGGCGCGCACTACCTGGGCGGCCGCTTCGTGCCGCCGGCGCTCGAGAAGAAGTACGATCTCAACCTGCCCGAGTACCCCGGCACCAGCTGTGTGGTTCGTCTCTGAGTGGGGCCGCAGCCCGAGCCTCCGCCGATCGGGGGTGCCGGTGCGTCCCATGTCGCGTCGGCCGGCTAATTGCGCGCGACGGTGGTGCGAGACGCGGCCGCGTAGGAGGCGGGCGGCACAACGCAGCTCCAGCGGGGGCTCTCTTTCGACCGGACTGGTCAGCGGTCACGCCGTCCGGACGCGCTGGCCTGGGGAGGTTCGAAAGAACCCGTTACGTGGCCAGCATCGGTATGTGCTGGCGAGATCACCGGCGCCGGAGCGTTGCCTCGGCAAGCCTGCCCAGACCGCGGCGAGCAAGGCGATCGCGGTCCGCGGCTCATGCCTGGGATTGAAATGTTTGAAGGTGGAAGTCTGTGCCTAAGATGTAGGTAACACGCTGAGATGGATGATGAGGTCACGGGCTGTTGTGTGATATTCGCTGTGAGCGGGAAGCGTGTACACTACCCAAGCAGGGTATCGCGTTCTGGCCCAAGGTCTGGTTAATACAAACGAGCATAAAAATTGTCATGTGTTCACTCAAAGTCCGATGGGTGCAGAAATGCAATATCACAAGAGCTGGAGATCCTGGAGCATTTGCAGGATTCCAGAGTCCTTCCAAATCCCAAAAATAGCATCATTATTATACCTGTCTATCATCTCCGATCTGAATACCTATCTGTCCTAAAGGCGCAAAATGCCTTCGGCCATTTCATCATGAATTTATGCCAATGGGATATCTCCAGCAATCCACACCGCCGTCAATCGCCGGGGCTTGTGCCCCATGCTCCCGCTTGTCACCCACCGGGCATCCCTCCCACATCGCACTCCCTGATTCCAGTGCCTACCGGGCTCCGCGCGTGCCGGCAAGGGGCGTGGACGTGACCTGTAGTGTGCATGCCTGTTCCCTCCCAGGCTCATGGCGTTAACTGGTGCGATTGCAGCACTCAGACATCAGAGGGTATGTCTGACGCTGCTGCATGTACAGAGACATTCGGTTGAAATGGGCATGGCTAGTGTCCGGTACATTTTGTTATCTAACCTGCGTTTAACGGCAAAGTGGACAATAATTTAACATCCATTGGAAGAACAGCAGTGAGAGCGTCGGTTTGATGCATCGCTCAACCACTGAATCTTTCGGATATCGGCAATAGGACATGATCTGCAAATACGGTCCTCCGAGCCGCCGGTCAGAGGAGCACCACTCGGCTTTTTCACAGGGCATTAAAACCGACCTCTCTGAGTCCGTCATTGGGTCCTTTGCTAAAGCCAACAGAAAACAACGCATCACGCTAGAGAGTGATTATTTCCAGACACGTACGTGTAAAAATCTTGAAGCGGGACTCATTTGATCGGGCGAATGACATCGCTCAACTCCGCACTTCGTTTCATTTCTGAAAATATGTCATTTACAAGTGCTCGCGTGAATGCGTCGCGCGACCTGACATGACCTGCACTACAGGTCAGGTTGCTTGCTTTTTCTGCCATAAATTTTTGGTTCATTTTTAGTGCACACTCAAACAAAACACGTTGATATCGATTTCACTATACTAGGTTACACTGCTTAGCAATCATGACGCACTTTATCTGTACACAACGAATACCGATTTGGCATACGGTGACGACTAGTGGTCAAATTTATTGATTTCCCGCGAAAAGCCGAGAAATTCATTCCTTATTCGAGTTCTTTTACATGTGTGGCGTTTCGGAAGAAAACAAACTAGTCGAAATGTTTCAAGCCGTTGGGACCCATGTTAAAGTCAACGGGAAATAATGTATCGCGATAGAAACTGATTATTTCCAGACAATTTTGTGTGTAAGTTTTGAACGAAGCCTCATGCTATCAAGCAAATGTCATCATTCAATTCAGCATTACATTTCCTGTCTGGAAATGTGCTACTTACAATTGCTTGCGTGAAGGCATCACGTGACGAAACAAGACATGCACGCCAGTTCATGTGCTTTGCTTTTTTCCACCTTGAAACATTTATTCATGTTACGTGTACATTCGAATAAACAGGCTTATATCGGTTTCAGCCCGTTAGGTTAGCATGAACATCTCGTGGGATTGTGTGAGTATATATGTGTATATATATATATATATATATATATATATATATATATATATATATATATATATATATATGTTTATATATACATAAAATAATGCATATATAATCCCGCGTGATATATGTATACACACACACACACACACACACACACACACACACACATATATATATATATATATATATATATATATATATATATATATATATATATCTCTCTCTCTCTCTCTCTCTCTCTCTCTCTCTCTCTCTCTCTCTCTCTCTCTCTCTCTCTCTCTCTCTCTCTCTCTCTCTCTCTCTCTCTCTCCCTCTCTCTCTCTCCCTCTCTCTCTCTCTCTCTCTCTCTCTCTCTCTCTCTCTCTCTCTCTCTCTCTCTCTCTCTCTCTCTCTCTCTCTCTCTCTCTCTCTCTCTCTCTCTCTCTCTCTCTCTTTCTCTGTTTGGCTTCAGGCCATTTTGAGGGTTTTCTAGAACTTGCGTAATAACCCCGATTGAATAGTATATAGCATGTATCTTGTTTCTTGACACATATCAGCTGACCCTTTATGACCGCTGGAGGTCAAACCACTCGATGCCCTGCAAAAAGCCTCGACACATGATGTCAGTGAACTTTGGGCTTTCTTTGGTACCAGTTTTGTGAAAATCGGAGGGTCGCCGATTTCTGCTGTGGTTTGAATATCAAGCTGTTGCCAAGTTTCAGCGCATGTCTAGTATAACTGCTCAAGCGGCTGCGAGTTTCAGTCATCACGACACGCCGCAATGGTGTCAACGCTGAGGACTTTCGTGCAGAAAGACGCTTTGAAAATGGAAGGATAATGGCACGCTGCCTTACCCATCTTTTTTAATTTACTTATGTCTGGGTATGTTTCATCAGCGCGAGTGTGCGGCAAAAGGTTCTCGGCTGTCTCGGAAAAATCGCTGAATAAATCGCTAACTTCACGGACATGAGACATAATGGGACAATGGGACCAAGGTTTCGGCCCGCTGAGCATTTACATTTTGTTTGATTTTTTACACAATTACCTGAACGAAAGGTAACCGTTATTAACGCTTACCTCCCCTTATATTTATCTTCACGCAGTTTTGCGGTCTAAACGGCTTGCTCTCTTGCGCGGGATCCTCACGTTTTCACAAACCGTCTTGAGCATGCCTGCTGTCTTGTTCTTTCGCATCGGCGAGCTTTTGTACCACTGGCTTTCTGTGGCGGCAACAGGGGATCGGCAGTGATTGACTGCCAGGAAGAAAGGACTGTCCTCCTGGAGCATCTTGGCTGGGCGGCGAGCCCTCAACAGCTTATACGTCTGAACCGAACGCTGTTGGGGATTTGCGAAGGCCTCTGGATACGGAGGCCCGACTACCCGAGACCGATACCCCGTCGCGAGTCTTGGTGGTGGTGAGCCGCTCGCTACATTCTAAAAGCTCGTCGCCTGTTGAGTCGGTCCTCCGCTGGACATCGTCCCATTTCAAATGGCGGCTCTCATTACGGCCCCCGTGTCCGAACTGCACTGCCACGTGTCACCAGAGCGTCGATGAAGAACCCCGGGGCTGCTGAACCCAGCTGACCTGCGGCATATAGCATCCGCTCTTCCTGTTCGCTAATGGCGAACGCTTGGTTCGGACGCTTACTCTTACCTGTCGACTTGAGGAGTTTAACCTTGGCTTTATTCACATCTCCCAGGCCTTGGTAACCGACATCTTTTTTTCAGTATCTCCCTTGCCCACTTACTGAACGTAGCGGCCAAGTGCTGAGACCATAGAATGTATTGAACTGGTGTCGTATCTCACCGCCGCCTGTCTTCTTCAACTAGATCACGAATAAACAGAGCAGCCTGTTCAGTCCCTCTCTGTATCAGCTTTCTAGATCAGCCAAGTCGGATGCCGCTGCGAAGTTCTGTAAGGTACAAAGTTGCCATAGAAATTGTTAATACCAGTTCAGAGGACGCACACCGATGGCCGACCACGGTGAATCTGCGGGACGGCCCCCAGAATGCGGGTGCGCGTTCACGCAGTCAGTCTGAAGGCTGACCCGTGTTCGCGCACCGATTTCATCGCGGCCAAGGCCTCTTGACCGAGACGCTCTGTGCCGCGGCGTTGTCGGGACGACACTCCAGGTAATCATCTCCCCTAGCGAAATTTATGCTGTGGGCGTCCAAGTGCCGCAGAAGTTCTGACAGCAGTCTTCAGCTTGTTGGTCATTGCTTGAACTCGCGGGTCCGACGCGCCGGGGAGCATCCTCAAGACCGTCCCAGACTTGATTCGGAAGATCGTGCTCCTACGGGTTCAACGTGCGTGTGTGTGATCATCTTTGCCGTTCCACTGTATTCTCTGCCTATTCTCTCTAATATATAATGCGTTGGATTAAATATTTACCGCCCAGGGTGCCGGACTGACCCACAGTGAAAGCTAAACGACTTACATCGTGACGCCAGTTTAATAAATGTACTTGGGTGGCAGGCGGAGCTATATTAGAGTAACGATAAACAGACGCTGGGTGCTGCTGCAGCTTTTTAAACAACTAGCCCAATATGCCATTTTTCTTTTCGTGGGATTACGTTTTGAAGCGTCAACAAATGTTTCGGTTTCGACATCCTCTGCATCGTTTAAGTAACCCAGGTACATTGGAAAGCATGACTTTTCGAGCAGGACAGTTGTTAACAGCGTATGGAAAAATAAATGCCACACTTAAGGTGATAAATTCCTCAACACGCGATAGGGTGGGGTGGGGTGGGGGGTCAAACTGACGCCCCGAAGGTTCTGCGGAGTGATTTCCGAACGGCGCAGCGTAGCCTCGCCAATTATCGCTGTAGACAATTGAATAGCGGATCGTGTGGCATAAAAAATTAGATGTACATTGTAAGGTCGCTGACCTATGGCAGGTCAAAGTCAGACCATGGTTTCAGCGAAGATAATTTCCAGGGAATCGTTCAATCTGATCCAACACAACGAAGTAGGCAAGCAGATGGAGACAAGTAGACAACGCCATACATTTCCGAGATACTGTTTCAGGCAACACAACAATTGAATAAACAAATTGTATTGACCTCAGGTATGAAAGTCAGCCCAAGGTTTTTTTATTAAGCTTAGTTTTTTATTTACCAGCCTGTTTTGTATCATTCTAGGGCTCGCTGTGTGAGGTATTTTCTGGTACTCATTTCGAATTTGTTGATAGCAGGAACCATATTATACACCCTCCACGGACCTCTTAAAGATCAGAATAGGTCACTGACCTGAAATGACCTATGTCAACATCTTGTTTTCAGGAACATACTGCCTAATGCAGTTTTTGTCGCTTATTCAAATGCAAAGCTCAAGGAAATCTTGTGTTATTTTAGTCGCCATGACCTTCAAAAGATAAAAAAGGTCACTGACCTTAAATGAGCATATGGCCTTTTGCTTAGAGCGGTTATCCAGGTTCTAGGAGCCCTTCAGAGACCAGTCTGCAATCTGACTTTTTTACCTTATTTGACCCGAAGGTCATGACCTAGAACCTCAAACTTTGACCTGTGACCTCCCGAGCGAAGGGTATCCAGCTGGCCACCCGGGCGCGTGTTAAGGATCTCAGCCGCCTCCGATCTTTCCACCCCGCCTTTGGCTCCGGCGGGAAAATTGAAAACGACCTCGATACTAACGAATCTTTCATCTTTGATCGGCCCCGGGCGGTACTACATATTATGACCTCTGTTGTGAGCACGCCCAGCCGGCCCGGCGGCACGGCATGCCGTCCCTGCCGTGTTGCGGCGCGGCCTCGGCCGCGCTGTAGAATGCGACCTACCACCGCGGGCGCCGACCGCCGTCCCGTGGCGGACCGTACGGGTCACGTGATAGGCGCGTGTGTGCCAGCCCAGTGTAAGCTGACTTGTAAGTGGTTGCTCACCCAAGCTGAATGTAATGTGGCTGTTTGGAATAGCAGGGCAATACACCTCTGGACTCGGCCCAATACAGATCGCCGCATCACTATACGTCTCTCTCTGACTGAGCTGATCTGAACCGCTGGACGAAGACATCACAACCTTCAGTAGCCTAAGCTGGCCGGGACGAGCATACTTTGGAGATTGGCACACATTTTGATGCCAAACACAAATGTGATTTGTGTTTAATGCCAAACACAAATATTTTGACCACATCTCAGCTTCCCACTTAAGGCTGTTACTGGAACATTTGTATGGACTTCTTGCTTTCCATTGAAACATTCCTCGACAATATACAAACTATAAGGTATTGGATACTGGTATCGTATTCTAGGAAACACATAACAACAGTGAATGCAAATTGCTTATGGCAATTGTAATGAGTGTATGTGAGCCCTTAACGCTATTTCCTGTGATCTTACACCTTCAGAACATCTCTAAATCCTGTGGAGATCTCCAAACGCTTCCCGGCACAGAGTTTCGCAGGCCGTCCACCAGCCCACGTTGGCAAGCAGTTTACATGCAAGCGGTCCATGTTCGCAAGAAGTTCACGCGCAAGCAGTCTACGTTCGCATGCAGTTCACATGCAAGCAGTTCGTCAGTTCCATTACGCTTCCCTCCAGACGGCGAACAGACGTGCCGTCCCAGGCTCCTCAGCGCGGAGCCGTCGGTCCTTTCGAGACGGGTATATGATAAAGATATGATATAAAGATGTAAAGAGATATAAGATATAATGATATAAAGATATAAAGAGATGATAAACACCGAGCCAGAGGCGTGTCAGTTGGGATATATGGGCCCGAGGTAACGTCATACGACATTCTTCTGCCTTGTTTACTAACAGACCATTCACGGAAGAGGCGCAGGTCGGCAACAGCGGTCGGCAGCTGCCAGTTCGATATGCGATGTTAGTTCAAGTCACCGAATTACACGTTATCACTTTTGCATCCATCATAACTTGACTTTCATCTTGATAATGTCATGTTTGACGAGACTTCGGAATACAATGACCAATTTTGGACAAGTTTTTTTTTTTAGCTCAATCATGACACAAGGAGGTGGGTTCGAGGTATTGAGCCAAACGAAAGGAAGGTAACGAACGCAAATTACACCGTTGTATTCGGCGGAAAATGATAGTTAAGGGGCAGCATATATATATATATATATATAATCCCTTAACGAATGATTATGCGGTTACATCCAGTTGACAATGTTTTTTATGCTCGCAAAATATCAACCAGAACCTACAAAAACATGAACGATACACAAAAAATAAAATCCTTGCGAAAACGCTTCCCAGAAGCACTTTGCTGGGCTGCGCCATGAAGTGTCGCTGTTTCGTTCAAAATAGAAATGTATCACGTTGAGTGAGCCCCATGAGGTGCTTCGGGTCAGTGCAGAACACATTTTGTTGCTCCATAAGGTGCTTTATGAGGTGCCCCTAGTCAGTGCAGAACACATTTTGTTAAATCAGGATTTAAGTGCAGAGTATTCAATCTCACACAAAGTCCCTCATCTCAACTCCCCTCCGGTCACCGGGGTTACCTCCTAGGTTAAGTCCTTTAAGTATAACCTGATCCTGACCTAGCCCCACTTTTTGAAACGCTCCTTCTTCCTACGTCAAAGCATTGGGTAATGTGCTGAAGGGGTAAACCGAATGAAGCGGACACGGACAGCCGACGAGCACGTTCCAGTGAAAGCGGACAGCACACGGCGCCTCATGCTGTGTTCCCGCGTGCATCAAATTGGCATGGTGGCACTCTCTGCGTGCGATTAACAGCATTTCCTTGGCTTCTGTGCGTGGGACACCACGCTACAGGCCTGGGGGTCATATCAAACGCATAACCGTTGCCCACCAACAGTCGGCCGATTTACTAATATACGTTGCCACATGCGCGGCAGGTGGCGGAAGTGTGCGCTTCTGTCACGTGCACGCGTTCGCAACCCGCCGCGCGTGGTAATACACATCACTCATTTGATCGCCGCATCTTTGCAAATTGACGATACGGTCAGCACTCAAGTATTTAATGATGTGCCTGGCAAGGGTCAACCGAATAAAGTGGATGCCGTACACCGACAAGTAGGCTTCAGTACCAGTTGATGCTGTTCAGCAGCTGATGCTACTACAGCAACCGTATGTTGGACACAGCGCAACCCACCGTACGGACGCAGTTAGTAATACACCATCACGGGGTCACTGGAATAAAAAAGGCATCCGCCGGCGACCGATTTACGTCGCCAAGTGGCAATCCCACAGCCCTATCACGCGCACATGGCCGCGCTTGCGGCCGCACGAAAATCGATGCATTTAACTGACCGTCTCAACTTAGCAAAAGTCGTCGGTGCAGCCGTCCCTCAAGTATTGAGTGATACGCCGTCGGGCGTCATCCGCATACAAAGGATGTCGTCTGGCGACAAGCGCGTTCCATTGCCAGCCGATAGCCCTACCGCAATGCTATCGAATGCACACGGTCACATTCTCCGTGCGCGCAACTATCACCATTTCTCCAGACTATCGTATGTTGGCCACCACGCAACGGCCCAGTCGACCACATTTAGTACTGCACCTTGAGAGATTACTGCACAAAATAGGTGCTGTGCAGCGTACGCACTGACCATAGATTCGCAATGTCAGACGATGGTGCTTCCAGTGCTACCATGTGCCCACGTTCGCACCCGCCGCGCAAAGTTTTTTTACATACGTAAAACTTCGCCAATCGCCGATGCAGCCTTCCCGCCAGCATTGAGTGATGCATTATCGGGGGCAATCGAATAAATGAATTCCGTCGGTCGACACGAATGTTGCAATGCACTCTCCAAAACACTGAACCTTACCACGCAATCCAAAATAGCGAAACTTAACAATGAATAATGGCACAAACGCAGCATGGATGGCAAATACGTTGCCCTTCATTCGTCATCTAGATAGGGATAGACTGAGTAAATAGTACGATATATTTCCTGCACCTTCGCACAACAAAAATAAATAATATTCTTGGAACACATTTCCAATACTGACTGATAAGCGTGAGATCCTCAACCCTGAACAACGTAACTCGGTGAGATCAAAGATTGGACTAGAATACTGGCATGGCAGCCGGACGAGCGGCGGTGGCGGCCGGCGGGGCGCGAGCGCTGGCCGCCGGGTCAGCAGGCCGTGGTGCGAATCACGCCCTCCAGGATGCAGCGTGACCTCAGGTTGACCTCGCGCGCCAGCAGGCTGGCCCGATCCCACTGGGCGGAGGCTCCGCCGTCTCGCCAAGGCTGCCGGCGGCACCGAATGTTGGCTGGTGGGGGATTCCGCCCACTCTGTGGTCGCCGGCGCTATCGTGGTGTAAAATCCCTTCCCCAAGAGCATACACCTCCTACAGCAGGGACGAAAATAAAATTAAAATGGTCAGGAAACATCACAGATTTATGCATGAACACGTAGCCAGGAGCACACAATATTCGATCGCAAGACGACCTTCTACCCATGGAGCACCAGCGGTCTCCTGGCGTTTGGGCAACGACCGTAACGCCAGAGTGTTGGAGCCGGGGTGACCCGATTTCGGCAGTCTGCACTCTCACCTGACTCTTGGCGACGGCTGCTGTCCGCTCCCCTTCACTCTGCGCTCCTACCGACCTGCCCACGGGACAAAGACACGGTCACAGCAGGAGACACCATGCTACGGCGCGGTGGGTGCTGCTGATTCGCGTCGGCTTTGGCACGTTTTTATCAGCCCCCGGAGGCTGAGTGTGTTTGGGACTTACGGAACTTACAGCATACGATCCACTAACAAACAATTGACTGTGTGAGCGTCGATTCGGCTATCGTGCCCACTGAGCTACACCACGCACAAACTATTTCGAATCATCACAGATAATGTCGTCCCAAAGCACAGCTGCCGCTCAGGTTCTCACTCCCCGAGGCATTACCGGAGAAAAGCCTAACCTGGGCAATGCCAATAAAATACATCACACGGCACCAGCGTGTCCCGCAACACTCAATATCGGTTTTCTCGGCCACTGTTTCAACCCTTGTCCTTTCCCTAAATTTTCCCCGCGTGAAAGGACACACACACACGCGCGCGCGCGCGCACGCACGCACGCACGCACCCACACACACACACAGAGCCGCTCGCCGGCCCGGTTTGGCGGGGGTACCGCTCACCGCGTGTCGGCGGGCGCCGGCCGGGCGGTGTCCGTCTGCACAGCGCGCTCACAGCTGGCGGCGCGGGCAGCGCGCGGCCCGCGCGATGTCCCAGCGGCGCCCGGGGCCGGGCGGCGCCGGCTTGTCGGGCAGCAGCGGCAGCTGCAGGCCGCGCCGCTCGCGCAGGTAGCGACGGCGCGGCGCCGGCGCCGACTCGGACGAGCAGGCCGATCCGGGCGTGCGCAGCTCGTCCACCAGCTGGCAGAAGCCGCTCATCTGGCGCTGAAGGCCGCGCACGGCGCCGGCCAGGCGGCGCAGCTCGGGCGTGGCGCGCGCCGCCGGCTCCGAGGCGGGCCGCGCCGGCCGCTCGGGGCTGACCTCGGCCAGCTGCGCCTGCCACAGCTCCACCTGCCCAGACGCGGGGAGCGGTGATTGAAAGCGACGTAAGCTTGCAGCAGCTCCACCTACCCAAAATACGGGATCCGGAAGCACTGACATACAGAAATTGTTTGTCACAATGGTCTCTCGAAATCATATCATCTAACCGCTGCAATGAAGGGTGGGTGGGGGGAGGGAGAGGGGAGGACATAACAAATAACATCGGCATCCCACAGTTTTACTTGCTGTACTTTCTCTGCGTGCCGTAACAAGAGGAGGATGGCAGAGACAAAGATCATGAGTCAAACGGAATCTCCCGACAAAAGCCAGATGTACTCATTTTCCCATTAGCCAGCTAAACACTCAAAGTGTTGTGATGGGACCTCAACAGGGTTTGGTCATACCCTCTCAAACGGATGGGCCCAAATCACACGTGGGATGAGGTGCCCGACCGGTGCCGTGTCGGGACCCACCTTCTTGGTGGGGCTGACGGTGCGCGGCGACGCCAGGCTGGAGGGTGGGCTGTCGGCGCCGTCACCCGGCTCAGACGTCTGCTCAGAGAGCAGCAGCGGCGGCACCTGCGGCCGGCGGCGGCGGCGGCGCCGCTCCCTCTGGCGGACCGCGTCCGGCGCCGCCCGGCCGACAGCGTTCGCCTGTCGCGCCGCGCCGGCCGGCGGCGCCGCCCCGTGGCCGGCGCCGCCCGGCGAGCAACTGCGCGCGCGCGGCTGCGGCGCGCCGACGCCCCGGCCCGGACGCGACACCGGTGTGCGGTGCACGATGGCCGGCCAGCCGCCGTCAACGCGCGACGCTGTGCGTCTGGTCCGCTCGGGAGACGGCGGGGTTGCGCCTGTGACGTCAGCGTACAGAAGGTGGACGGAGGAGGTTGACTTGGGGGGCGTCTCCACGCGTCTGGCGGTCTCGGGAAGCCAGGACTGGGGCCAGCCCGGGTCGTCTGCGCCGGCCAACGGCTCCTGGGCCTCCGACTCCAGCCCGCTCGTGGCTCGCACCGCCTCCTCGGCGGACCAGCCGCCGGAGGAGCCGAGCCGGGACGAGCGTCGGCCGGTCCCCGAACACTCGGACCGACTGTCGGCAGCACGGCGCGCCGACGCCGTTGACTGCCCGTCCGTCCTAGGGGCGCTGCACTCTTTCGGCAACTGCGCCGCGGCGCCCGGGCTCTCCCCCACCCGGTTCTTCCTTAGTGAAAGACTGCGACTGCGCCGGCCGGCGGCGGCCACCTGTGCCGGCCGAGTGTCGGCCGACGCCTGGCGCCGGCGGCCGCGCCGTCCGACCATGGCCTGGATCACCTCCACCTGGGAGGCGAGCACGCTGAGCACGCCCTGAAGCCGGTCCCTGGAGGCAGGCGGGCTGGACTGGGCCGACTCGGTCCGCTCCGGCCGGGCAGCGTTTGCCGCACCGCCGCCGCTCACCGCCGGGCGGTGGGCGGAGCGACCGCCACTGCGGCTCCGTTCACCGCCGCCGCCGCTTTGGTCATCGCCGCTACGGCTCTCTTCACTGCCGCTACGGCTTCGGTCACCGTCGCTACGAATTCGGTTACCACCGCTACGGCTCCGTTCATCGCCGCTACGGCCCTCTTCACTGTCGCTACGGCTCCGTTCACCGCCGCTACGGCTTTGGTCATCATCGCTATGGCTTCGGTCACCGCCGCCGCGGCTCCGTTCACTGCCACTGTTGTGTCCGGCGGCGTCGTCCCTTCCGCGCTTGCGGCTCGGCCGTGCTCGGCCGCCGCTTTGGCTAGCGTCGTTGTCTCCACTTCGACTGCCATCAGAACTGGCAGCCGATGTACCGAGGTCACCCGGCAGCGGTTCCCACACCCCCGGTCCGTCGGCTGGCGACGGGCCGTCTGGCCTGGGCCGGTGCTGCGGAGAGAGAACCAGGTCACGCGCTTTCAGACGATCTGCTGGCACCAGGTGACCTGACCCTGGGTCTGAGCCGCCTCCAAGCGTCGCCCGGTGGTCGGTGGCCTGGTCTCGCCGGCCGGGCCGGGGCCCTGGCGGCAGACTGTTCGGCTGCCGGGCGGGGAAGCCGGACCCGGCTGCCGTAGCCGCCTCCTCCTCCTCTACGGCGGACCATTCCCAGTGCGTAGAGCTAGCGTTGCTCGCCCGCTGGCGGGGGGTCGACTGAGCAACGCTGGCGCTGCCGACAGGAAGAGCTGGCAGCGAGGGCCTGGAGCTGATTCCGTCTGGTGTCAGCTTCTCAGCAGAGTGAATCTGGAAGGGTACAACACAAAGGTGAGAGCGGTGGCGGGCGGCAATGTTGTACATAGTGGCATTGTCCACTGCGACAACAGCATTTCAAACACGTTGGGGATCACCAACTGGCCCGGGTATTTCCTACCGTTCCCAATACGGGCCCCGTCCACACGTGAACATGGCGTATTGGGGAATAAAACCAGATCGACTGCAAATAGCATCGCACAAGTCGAATAGACCAGGCGCCATGATCGGGCGACAAAACCACATACGACAGCTATGACACGCTTGGTCTGCATAATTGATGAAATACACCTCACATCGCGTTGCACAGATGCGTTGTAAACTTCAATACCGTGGTGATCCCCTTACCTTACTATACATATTATCAACTTCTTCCACATCCTTCCCGCCATCTCCGAGCTCCACACAAGTCTTCACAGCCTTCGAGCCGACATCGTCGGGGAACAGTTCCCTTTTCGACTGGACAAATCGACGAAAACTAAGCTCCTCGTCACTATGCCTTCTCAAAACAGAACTTCTCACGTCGCTGATCCGAGACATTAACGAACTCTGACTAGACTGCGCCCCCAGCGGGGACGCCGCATACACACTGAGATTCTTTGCATCTAAGCTATCCCGAGAGCTACTCTTGTGCAGCGTTTCACTGCTTGGCAACTGGTCCGGCTGGCGGAAGCGCATCCTGTCAATGAACGTCTCTGCCTCGGCGTACTTGGTCACCAGCTGCTCGTAGTCAGTCTGCAGCTGCTCCAGCTGGCGCTCGCGCTCGCGCCGTTCGACCTGCTCCAGCGCCAGCCGCGCCGCCAGGGTCTGGCAGTCATCGCCGTCAGAGGCGCCACCGTCGCCGGCGTCGGGCCGATCAGCCAGCGCAGGCCGCTCCGGGGAGCGCGAGGCGCGGCGGCGCGCGCGCGCGGCCCGATCCTGCCTACGCCTCTGCTGGATGTAGGCGGTGACGCGGCTCGAGACGCCGCTGTAGTCGGGTCGCGTCGCCAGCAGACACGGCTGACTGCGGTGCCGCTGCGAGAGAGTGCCGCGCGTCGCCGCCAGGTGGCTCTCGCTGCGCCACGGCTGCCGACCGTCGTCCGAGTCGGCGCCGCTAGAGCCGCTGCTGTCGGCCGGCGGTGGCGGCGGCGGCGGCGGCCGGGCAGGTCCACGGCGCGGCGCCGCCTCTTCCGACGAGGCCAGGTCCGACTCGGACCGCCAGAGTCGCGCGCGGCCGCGGCCCCATCGCCGCGTCGCCGCACCGGCTACACACCGACCTCCTCCATCTTCCGCCACGTCTCCATGTCGCGCGTCCAGTGCCCGTCCTCCTGACGGCGCCAGCACTGGCCCCTGCGCAGCCAGAGGCCGTGCTCCCTGGTCCAGAGGCCGTCCCTCTTGGTCCAGCCGTCGCCCTCCGGCACCCAGACGGAGTCGTGGCGCACCCAGACTTCGTTCCGGCACTCCCAGAGGCCCCGCTGGTGCGCCATGACCGCCCCCATCAGCAGCGTGACCTTGCCCCACGCAGAGTGCATCCTGGTGCACGGCTACGCTCGGCTCTCTTGTGTTGACTGCTGCAACCACAAACTGACGCGTGTTTTCTTCATGGATGTCCGCGTATCTTTGATCAATGATACTATTTGTAGGCAGCAACTGGTTACATGGATGAACCTCCATAATATTTTTGTCCGATTGGAATGAAGCAGATGCAAATTGTGTTTCCCATTTGAATTTTCATGACTTAAAATTTCTAGATTTTGCTGAAAAATCAAGGTGGAGGTCAGCATCCACATATGCCACAACATATGACATGATCATTCGATGCGTTTACAGCTTCGTCCAAGTCCGTGCACAAGCAGTGCTCTTTGAGCACTTCCAATTCCGATTGTCGCGTAAAGACGGCAGCAATATTTACACAAAGCTGCGAGCTGAGTGTTTTGTTCATTAGAATTTTGCCCGGGGAAACACTGAATTTTACCTCCAAACCTTGCCAATTTGGAACAAATTTCCATCAAGAAGTGAGTGTCGGGAAGTGAAGCATACTAGGCCGCGATGGAAAACAGCTTTGGTTTTATTCCAACACCTATGACAAACTCTTTACAGCTCCCTTCAACACATAAAATCACACTCAAGATCAGTACTGAACATGAGATTTGCCCCCCCTCCCTGTTTGATTACTAACGCACTAATACGTAAGGCGAAATATGGGGTAAGTATTATGAGGTAAAATTACTTAGTGCCAGCCTGCTTGAGGATGGTGGGACCTACGCCCTCCCCTGAGTGCACTTTTTATGAAGTCACCACCCCTGGTTGCCAAAATCTGACTGATTCTTAGAAATGTTCCTGAAAAAAATGGGTAGATCTATGGCTTGCATCCAAGTATGTGTGCCTGGTGACACAAATTGATTTACACCTTCCACAGTGCAGTTTGTTGCCCACCCCTTCACCAAAGGCTAGTCCGGTGTCCCCCTGACACCCAGTCATTAGGACCTGGTCTGGTTTTGCCCAGAGCTGTGGTGATGTGGTAGCTTTTTGCAGTCATCAAATTATGTTTGTGTGAATAAAATGGGGAAGCCAGATACTGTCTATACTGTCACATTACACCTGTGTGCAAAGTTGCATTGAATCAACTTATTCTTTTACAGTAGGCTTAATTAATTACATGTTATGGCTGAAAATACATGACACAGTAATCAGTGGTTATTGAGATGCTTGCTCCAATAAACTATAACAACGTGCCCAGTCTAGCTGCCCAAATTAATCCTTTGATACTGTTGAGCAGGCATGGGATAAAGCCAGGCTTCTGGTTTCAAAGATGAATCCAAATCCAGGGCAGTGACATAAAGCATGAACTGAAGCCAAAGCTGGTAGCCTTAAGTTTGATACTGCAAAGCCAAAGTTATTATCAGTGTAAAATGACCAAGATCAAACACATGTATATTGATGGGGAGTCAAAACCCAGGTCAGGGCCTGTGATTCTGCAACAGAAGCTAGTAGCAACAGACATAGTAGCAGCAGGCATTGCAGCCAAGTAGCAGGCATTGGAACAAAGTCAGGAGTCTGGCTTCAAAGCTGAATCCTAAGCCAATGGTGATATGATGCAGCAGTCAAATCTGGAGTTGGTGGCTTCACCATGCCACATCAGTTGTATTTATCATACATTTACCCCAGCTTTGCTGGCACACAAAAAGCAAGAAGCATTGCTATTTCATAAACCCACTATCAGTTATATTTACATGCTTCTCAATGCTGATTATGTCTTTTACTGTCTGCAAAACCAAATGGATTTGCAATCTTGCTGGGTTAGCATGTCACCCATGTGCAGCAGCTCCTGCTAGCCCAACCTGCTTCAAAGCATGTTTTCTCACAAGACAGAGCCCCTTTATGTTCCAGAGTATTATGCACTTCATGATAGCACGAGCTGCTCCAATCCAGGTATTTCTATCCGTTCATTTTGATAAGATGCTTCATATTGTTGCCCTTACAACAAGTGTACACAAAAATATATGATCTGTTAAGTTTTGCTGGCTGGTAACCCAGTTGTTTCAAATACCCACCTTTCCACTACACAAGTCCGAAATGAAATCACGAATTTAATTCCGCGCGGACAGCTCGTATCCGTCCCAATTGGCTTGCAAACGCAATGCCCTATCGCCATCACCCCCACAATCATCGCACCCACCCAGGCGCCGAGAATTGATAAGTGATAAATAGCGGCCAAGTTTGCGCGAGCGATGATGATTTCCCAGCTTTGTTTTGGCCATCGGGACACAAAACAATTTCTATGGTCATACTCGTTACCCCAACAGCCACCAGGTTCGCTAGTGATGTTGAACAACGGTCGCACATGTACCGAGAGCTGTGGATTGGGTCCTTTGCTACGGTGCTTACTGTCAAAGCAGATGACGTCATAAATCAAGCCAACGTGTGAATCGACTACAAAGTGAGTTATTATTTGATCAGCGATGCAATTATAGCATATAGTTAAACAGTTTTGTATTCACTCAGTTCTAACATGCTACATACAGCTTTTATTACCGAACTTGAGGCCTGCACCCACAAGTCATTAATCTAAATCCTGCATCTATAGATTCGGGTGAAAAATGAATCTCCCCTCACCAAAATTTATGTTTTAGTCCTTCCTTCAATTTATCTGCCTCAGCTGAAACCCTGCCAAAAAGGTAAATAACTTATCTCTGTGAGTGATAGCAAATTTCATGGTTCAGTTGGTTTAGTAGTGACGTCACGGCTACAAGGTACGCCAATGTTCAACGTAGATATCAATGCTCACACACGGCACATTCACTGCATTCACCGCCAGTTCGTGCTTCGCGGTTGCTTCACGGAAGTGGAGGCTGTCCGGGATCACGGAAGGTAAAGCGCAAGTTCAAGGCCGTTGCACTGAGGTCACCGAACACGATTTTCAGTTGCGGTCACCCACGAGGCTCATCGGTGCGCTTCGGTTCTCCAGAATTTGTGTATTCGAACCAGCTTCAAGGAAAAGTAGCCCGAATATCAGTGGGTATTGTCTTGTGAGTAAGTGCTTCGATGGCTCCAGTGGCAGTTTGAAAAATTATGTTCGCGGGGCGGATCCATCCTTGTTAATTAACCCTTAACACTCAGCCAAGTCGTGATCCAAAGTGTTTGATGTCTCAAGTATGATGGACCTTGTAAGAATCATTGTTTTGATATGGCAACTTAGGTGGTGGTGACAATGCATTGTTCATTCTAGCCAAACCGCAAGAAAATGGACCTCGTACCATACATGCTGTGGCAGCAACATCGCGTGAACCCCTTCATTGTGTGTGTGTGCTTATGGTACTGAAAGCTCTTGTTTTGGCCCAGCTGCTGCCAATATCAGCATGTGGAGAACCATTGCTTAGAATAATTATGTTGCAAAGGTAATTTCAGGCAAGCATTTTCCATAAGCATTTTTGACACTTGAATGCTGAAATTTCAGCACAGCTTGGCCAGGCCTGATTCTGCCACATGCCAGTGAGCTATTCATTGCACCAATTTCCTGTGTGGTGCATATGATGGATTTCTTGCAGACTGGCATCCCAGCTCCATCTGTGTTAAGCAATGACTGTTATCTAAATGCCACTGAAATTCATACTGCATTCTTAAATAACATTTATCTGCCTTTGCTATAATAATGATAATGAAATACAACTTCTGAAAGAAGTCATGGGCATCAGGGCAGTTTCCTGACAGTGTCAGTGTGTGTGGTGATTGATTGCCTTGCCTTATCTTACCTGACCTTATATTGATAATACATTTTAAAAGACCACTTGGCCTGCAAATCCTGGCCCCTTCCAGCTCCTATTCCTGTAGCCAAACAAATAAGGTGATGAAGGTGATCAGTGTGGATGTCATGAATAATGTCTATCTAGCTCACTGTACATCACTGAGCCGAGCATATATCAACCTGGATTTAAAGCACCCAACAGATACTGACAAAACCACTGAATGTGGAAGAGAGTTCCAGTTATTGATGGCCAGCATGCTGAATAAGCTTCCAACTGTGTCTCCCCTCTGATGATAGTAACACAGTGGGGCAGCTGGAGGAGGCTGAGCCTCTCAGGGTATGGTCAGTGCCTCACTTCATGTAGAAAAGGTGAAGCTTATCACTAAGCCCACTGCAGCCACTTCTAGTCCAGCGTGCCACACAGACTCTAGGTTATGTTGTCATACTCATAATGCAGGTGTACTATGGCCTTATGCAACAGTGGCAGCCTGTTAACATTGATGTTCACAAATGACCGCCCCATGAATCCCAGCACCTGGTTGACCTTTTAAATCACGTCCCCATCTGCACACAAAACTTAAACCTGTAATCCACAAAGATTCTGAGATCCTTCTGGATGATGTGCATCATTTTGCACTTTGATGCATCAGAGTGGATCAGTTGCCCTCCCTGATCACTTGACCTGGGTGTTACAGTAGACATGTAGAGGAGACACAGTCAGGGGTCTCAGAACACAACAGTTTACTTTAGTGTCATCCATGAACACATTGACAGTGTGACGCTTCACACCAGATCTGGTAGGTCGCTGACGAAGATGATGAAAAGGGTTGGTCACACATTGACAGTGTGACGCTTCACACCAGATCTGGTAGGTCGCTGACGAAGATGATGAAAAGGGTTGGTCACACATTGACAGTGTGACGCTTCACACCAGATCTGGTAGGTCGCTGATGAAGATGATGAAAAGGGTTGGTCCTGGCATTGATCCTTGTGGGATGTCGCTGATGACGTCAATCCCATCTGACTTTGAGCCCTGAGCCTGCACTCTGCATTGGGTAGGTAAGGAAAGCCCTGATTCATCACAGCAAGTTGCCTCTCACACCATAAGCATGGAGCATGGGGAGGAGTCATTTACAAGGCACAAAATTGGGGGCTTTGCTGAAGTTGAGTTACACTGCATCCATGGGCTCCCCATCTTCTGCAGCAGTGGTCCAATCTGCCATGACTTGCGGAAGGCCAGGTACTCTAGGAGTGCTTTGGTAGAAGCCCATTCTGGGCTGCATGAAGGAGTCCAGTCTCTGAGAAGTGGTTAAGTGGAGCATCTCTGATCAAAAGTGGAAGCACCTTGGAGGGAACAGCAGTAAGGCTTACAGGACCATAGGTCGCAGGGACTGTCGGTTTACTTTTTGAAAGACGGGGACTGCCTCACCAAGCCTCCATTCCTGGCGAACCATTCGGATGTCAGTGATTTCTGTGACAGTGTGCTCAGGAGTACTGCTGGGACGTCTTCAGACTCACGAAGAATCTGGGGTGTGCATCGTTTGGCCCAGGGGCGCTATGGTTTCAGTGATGTCAATTTCTTTGCCACTGCCCGAGTGGAGATGTCCACGGCATCCATTAAAGGTCCATCGAGGTTGCTAGGCGCCATCGGCATGGCGCTAGACCATTCTTCCGTGATAACGCTGGCGACGAATTTGCACAGAACACTGTCCTTTCCCGCGCTGCTGCTGGTCAACACGTCGTCAAGAAGGTTTCCGTCCATCTTGTGCGTAGTGAGTTGACGCACCTTCAAAAGGCCTTTGGGTTTCTTTCGAGGTCTGTGACCAGTTTCATCTTATACTCTCCGAAGGTTTCTGGTTACCTGCCTTAGGTCTTGCGACACCGCACACGCCTGGCGTGGTCCAGAATATTGTCCGCATGTGTGTCAGTCATGGTCTCTTCTTTCATCGAAATGCCGTATTCTCCAAACGTAAATAATGGGGCTAAACGGATTCTTCCGAAACTGAAATTAAACACCATAATGCATGAAATGTAGCATGAGGCGCACAAACGCGCCCGCTGTTGCATGACTTCTACGACGGCTGCCAAACACGGACGGTCAGCCGAACGTACTGCCAAAACAGCGGCAGCCCCAGACCGGCGACACATGACCTCACCAGCGCCTGATCACCAAACACTGTCACCCCAGGACGTCCCCGGCCGGGTGAGAGGCGGCACATGATCTGGTCAAGCCTGCAGAATGTTTATGGATTGACATCCAGTGCAATAGCGTGGCAACGGCGGCGCCAGCTGCCTGCAACATTTGGCGCCAACCTTGCAGCGCTTCCGTGCTAACATTTGCACGCTGTTTTCATGGGGGTGACCACAAACGATGTGTGTCGCTCCTGTTTGCCACGATTCCCGTGCGTTTCAGACTGCTAACAAACCAGATCCCTGTGAAAAGGTGCTATGGTGAAAGGAGCGTATTTTTCTGTCTTATGTTAACTACATCATATGCTCTGCCATCCTATAAATGCGGGTAAGCCTTTCATAACGTATGCTGTCAAGTTTACATTGCTGTAGCTTTTAAAGAACCTCTCAAGTAGTTCTCAACGTGCCACTTTCATACGGGCTTTGACCAGACTGGTGGGAATCGGAAGTGAACAGTGAAATTGTTAATTCAAGATATCCCGCATGGACAAACTTGGTAAGAAAACATTTTGATGCAGGCACAGTTCGATATCAGCATACCAGATGACCCTCCAAATTTGTGCACGTTTTCAGTTTGCCCGGCGTTCTTTTAATCTGTAGCATAGCAGCTTTTACACACCCTTGATGCGTTGCCAACTTGTAGTTGATCACCTATACCAGCCAAGTTTGAACTAGATAAATTATAGGCCTTTTACTCGCCTACATAGGCACCCGAGGGAATGCTGTGGCCCTGGTTGTAGTGTCCTTGCATGTGCATTATTTTTATTACTATTTTTTAAATTTGATCCGAACGCTTTAAATGGATGGATTTTGGGATCAGGGCTCACGCTACGCAGTGCTTGTTTTGTGAGCCCTGACCCCCACCATCCGATCGCGCAATTCAAGACAACGGCAGAATTTAGTGGCGAAAGCTTAACGTGCCGCAAGGCTCGGCGCGGTCCGTCCTGCCCTTTGACGTTAACCATTAGCGCGACCGCAGCCACCGGCCGCAGGCCATACCTGCCAAGGCCAATATTGTGCGACATGCGTCACCAAATTAACATCCAAATTTCTAAATTTATCTCAGAACGGCCTGAGATGAATTTGGTTTCGTAAATGAATGGTGAAACCAACTCATGAATTTGGTTTAATCTGATTTCCATTAGACGCTCAGAACGATTTCGGAACCTCTATTTTGCTTGCTACATTAAATTCACTTAGTGAACAATCATGATTGGGAGTGAACCAATACAAAGGCCTCGAAAGCCTAGCTTGAAAAGCACCAAAGTTTATACGAAAGCATGCTGTATAAAAAGTTTGCACCGTAGGAAGTTTGCACAATGGCCGACCAATGGTTAAACCTTGTTCCAGTTGAAGGAACAAGGTTTAACGGATGAGCGAGAGTGTTTCAAGCCGAGTTGAACAATGTACCAAACCAGTCAGGGGTGATAAGTGTACGTCCCTAATTCCATGCCAAATTTGGGCCACTGACCATATGCAATGCAAAAGGTTTGCAGCATCCGACAACGCTTGCAGTTCTAAGGCAAACGTACTGAAGCTTGTCTCGCACTCTGCTGAACGTCATCTGAATTATTCCCAACAATGTCTTTTCTCTCAGGGACACTTCCGACCCATGACCTCCCCCCCCCCCCCCCCAACCTGCTCTGTCGCCGTCCCCTGTTGTCGGCTGCAGGCGTGCGTGCTGTGCTGCGGGTGTTGGGTGACACTCATCGCGCTGTCACGAGTACTCGTCACCCGTCCTGACGCCGTCCGCTGTTGTCGGCTGCAGGCGTGCGTGCCATGGTGCGGGCGTTGGGTGACACACATCCCGTTGTCACGAGCACCCGTCACCCGTCCTGACGCCGTCCTCTGGTCGGCTCCAGGCGTGCGTGCCATGGTGCGGGCGGTGGGTGGCACTCATCCCGCTGTCACGAGCGGCAGTCACCTGCGCTGGCGCCGTCCTCTGTAGTCGGCTGCAGGCGTGCGTGCCATGCTGCGGGTGTTGGGTGACACTCACCCCCGTGTGTCGCGAGCGGCCGTCACCTGCGCTGACGCCACCCTCCTCTGCAGTCCGCTGCAGGCGTGCGTGCTATGCTGCGGGCGGTGGGTGGCCTGAGCGCTCCCGGCCGGCGTCTGGCGTCCACTCTGGCCATGGGGTCGGTGGTGCAGCGGTGCGACAACATCCGCCAGTCGACCGAGGACCGGCGCAAACACCGCGGCCTCGTTCTCTCCAACAACCTGCGCGTGCTGCTGGTCAGCGACCCGCTGGCCGACAAGGCGGCCGCGTCCATGGCCGTTCAGGTGAGGGTTCGCACAGCCGGCTCCTGGCCGGCCGGCCAGTGGCGTGGCGGCGCGTGACATCCGCTGGTGTCCTGGAGGCGGTGGGACGACTATCGCCACGAAAAGTCTTTGAAGCAAGGCTCACACAGATCGCTTTCAAGGCTGTGACAAGAGTTAGGTGGCTTGCCGCTGGTGCGTGCACAGTCAAGCGGAGAGTTGGATTTTGCTCTGCACGCCTGCATGCTGGGCTCTGCAGGTAATAGGGAGTGGATGTGGTTTACGAATGACGTGTCCGTGCCGGCGCTGACGGTCTTGTGTGCGGAGCTGACCTCGTCCGATCGGTTCTGCCCTGGCCCTAACCGGTGCCGGTTCGTCTGCAGGTGGGGCACCTCTCAGACCCCGATGACTTGGAGGGGCTGGCCCACTTCTGCGAACACATGCTGTTCATGGGCACGGAGAAATACCCCGACGAGAACGAGTATTCCAAGTTCCTGAACGATCACGGTGGCACCAGCAACGCGTACACGTCCAACGACGAAACCAACTACCACTTCGAAGTGGCGCCCGAGCACTTCAAGGGGGCCTTGGACAGGTAGGTTAAACCGGTATGAAGCCCAGGTGACATATTTCCCAGTTGAATAACACCATTTGAAGTACATTGCGCGATGGTGGGTGTTAAGTCAGCATGCTGATTATTGCCGCTGTCGTGGCCAGCGACTGTGAAGGATAAGACATGGTAATCCTCGGTCATTACCTCTATCGTCGCCAGCGACTGTAAGGAATTAGATATGATAATCCTCGGTCATTGCCACTATCGTGGCCAGCAACTTTGTGGGATAAGATAGAATGATTCTCGGCCATTGCCACTGTCGCAGCGAACGACTGAGGAGGATAAGATGTGATGATCCTCAAGCTCATGCTAGGAACTATCTGTTCATTTTACGTATGTAGAGCTCATTTTACGTTCGCTGTTCGCTGTTTTACGTTACGTATCTGTTCATTTTACGTACGCTGAGCTGCACATGCCGAATGGTTTCCTATGTTCCGTTACTTTCGCCAACTCAGCATCGCAATCGTGTCAGCCGCAAGGAGCGGCAGCATCGCCGCTCGTGCGCCGTCTGCTGGTGGTGTGCTGGTGCTCCGGTGTGCGCCCGCCGCCGCTGACGCGCCGCGCTCCGTGCGCCGCCAGGTTCGCGCAGTTCTTCATCTCGCCGCTGTTCGCCGAGGGCAGCACGGAGCGCGAGGTGAACGCCGTACACTCCGAGCACGAGAAGAACGTGGCCAACGACACGTGGCGGCTGATGCAGGTGGACCGGACGACGTCGCGCGCCGGCCACCCGCACCGCAAGTTCAGCACGGGCAGCCGCGAGACGCTGGACCGGCCGGACGTGCGGGAGCGCCTGCTCCAGTTCCACCAGCAGTGGTACTCGGCCAACATCATGGGCCTGGTGCTGGTCGGCAAGGAGGAGCTGGACGTGCTGGAGGCGATGGCCGTCGACCTGTTCTCGGCGGTGGAGGACAAGGGGGTGGAGGCGCCCAGCTGGCCGGAGCACCCGTGCGGCCCGGAGCAGATCGGCACCTGTCTGCGCGTCACGCCCGTCAAGGACCTGCGCAAGCTCAAGCTGCACTTCCCGGTGCCCGACCTGCACCCGTGGTACCGCACCAACCCGGGCCACTACGTGGGCCACCTGGTGGGTCACGAGGGCCCGGGCAGCCTGTACGCCGAGCTGAAGCGGCTCGGCTGGGCCACCTCGCTGGTGGGCGGGCCGAGCGGCCCCGTTCGCGGCTATCAGTACATGTACGTCAGCATCGACCTGACCGAGGAGGGCGAGCGGCGCGTGGGCGAGGTGGCCGATCACGTGTTCCAGTACCTGGCGCTGCTGCGTCAGGAGGGCCCGCAGCAGTGGGTGTTCGACGAGGGCCGCCGCCTGCGCGAGATGTCCTTCCGCTTCAAGGACAAGGAGAAGCCGAGCGACTACGCCACCAACCTGGCCACCCTGCTCTACTACTACCCCATGGCCGAGGTGCTTTCGGCAGACTACATCACCGACAAGTACGACCCGGACGTGCTCAAGATGGTGACGGACAAGATGACGCCCGACAACGTGCGCATGACGCTGCTCGGCAAGGCGTACGAGGCCGAGTGTGACGTGACGGAGCGCTGGTACGGCACGCGCTACAGCGTGCAGAAGATCCCGCCGGAGACGCTGCAGCGCTGGCGCACTCTCGAGCCGAACCCCAACCTGCATCTCCCGGAGCCGAACGAGTTCATTCCGGAGGACTTCGAGCTGGTGGAGCGGGACCAGGCGGCGCACAACGCGCCCGTCATGCTGGCCAATACTCCGCTGTGTCGCGTCTGGTTCAAGCAGGACGACACGTTCAAGCTGCCAAAGTCAATCGTCAAGGTGGAGCTGTTCAACCCGGTGGCGTACTCGGACCCGCACATGGTCAACGTCACGCACATGTTCACCATGCTGTTCAAGGACGCGCTCAACGACTACGCGTACGCGGCGAGCGTGGCCGGCGTGCGTTACAACTTGGGTGTCAGCCGGCGCGGCATGATGCTGGAGGTGGGCGGCTTCAGCCACAAGCTGGACGTCCTGCTGCGGAAGATCATGGACTCGATGGTGAGCTTTCGCGTGGACCGTGCGCGCTTCGACGTGCTGAAGGAAGCGTACCTGCGCTCGCTGCGCAATTTCGCGGCCGAACAGCCGTACCTGCACGCCACGCACAAGATGAACGTGGTTCTCGTGGAGAAGTACTGGGAGCACGACGCGCTGCTGGAGGCCGTCGACGAACTGACGGTGGAGGCGGTGGAGCGCCTGCTGCCGCTGCTGCTCAGCAAGCTGCACCTTGAGTGTCTGCTGGAGGGTAACCTGACGCGCGGCCGGGCGCTGGAGCTCGTCTCGCTGGTAGAGTCGCGCCTCCGCGACGGCTTCTCGGTGCGCCCCATCCCAGCCGCCCTGCAGATCCTCGACCGCGAGACCATGCTGGACGACGGCAAGTACTACACGGTGCAGAAGCAGAACGACGTGCACAAGAGCTCCAGCATCGACGTATACTACCAGTGCGGCCTGCAGAGTGTGCGCGACAACACGCTGCTGGACCTGCTGGTGCAGATACTGAACGAGCCTTGCTTCGATCAGCTGCGCACCAAAGAGCAGCTGGGCTACATCGTGTGGTGCACGGTGCGCCGCTCCACGTCCACGCAGGGCCTGCGCGTCATTGTGCAGTCGGACAAGCCGCCCGAGTACGTGGACATGCGCATCGAGGCGTTCCTGCACAGCATGGCCGACCACCTGCGCCAGATGAGCGCCGAGGAGTTCGCCAACCACAAGGAGGCGCTGGAGACGCGCAAGCTGGAGAAGCCCAAGAACCTCGCGGACGAGTTCACGCGCCACTGGGACGAAATCGTCATCCGGCAGTACTACTTTGGCCGCGAGCGCGACGAAGTCGAGCAGCTGAAGACGATCGAGCGCGACGAGCTGGTCAAGTTTTTCGAGGCGCACGTTTGCCACACGGCGCCTGGCCGCCGAAAGCTGGCGGCGCATGTGCTGTCGTCGCAGTGCACCGACACGTGTCCCTGCCTGCCGGACGGCCTGTGCGCGCCGCCCGACTACCAGGCCGGCGAGGCGGTGCTCAACGTGCCCGCCTTCAAGGCGCTGCACGGCCACTTCCCGCACGTGGCGCCCGCCGTCGACGTGTCCGTGACGCCGCCGCAGGCCAAGCTCTGAGCGGCCACCGCCGACGGCGGGGTGCCGTCGCCCGGCGCGCCGGGGCCACGCCGGCCTCCTCTGTGGCCGCTCGCGCGTGGCGGGCCGGCCTCTCGTCGGACCCGCCGCGTGGGGCTCACTCGGTCCGGCGGGTTCTCCCCTCCAACACAAACACAAACACGACGGTGACGCGCGTGGAGCTCGAGTCAGTCCGCTGCGGCGCGATCACTGGGTGACGGTCATGTGATAGTACGGGGCATTGCGCTCGGTCGGCGACCGCGGCGCGTCGCTGTCCAGCCGCCAACCAGCGAGTCACTTGAGGACGTCTAGATGTCAGATTACTGCTATGCTTAGGACCGCGCGTGTCGCGGAGAGGATAGGCATGGCAACACATGGGACACCCGTCAGGAAACGGCACGGTTAAGCCCATGTTTATCATTTATTTGTCATAAAATAACTTATCGGAATCCCTTGCGACCACCTGTAAAGCAGACAGGTGTCAGTCATGGACAGCTGCTTTCATTCGTTCGCATTCGTATTGCTCCCTAAAAAGGAGTAGGAGAACTTCTTTGGACTCCTATTCTTTATTGCATGGACTTTGGTCCGTAAAAGCCGTCCTCATTGACCTCATTCCGAGGCTCAATGTTCAATTTGTTCGACGCCGGAATGTGGATGCGATTTCGATGCAACCTCTGCATAATGTTACCGGCATTACGGTCAATCCATTTCAGATGGCAGCGAAGTCAAACGGGAAGGGAAAGCCGTTTGGCGTCTTCCACCTGCTGACCCGGCGTAGGTTCTTGGCATCTTATGAGGTGATTTGAGCTAGGGTCGGAATTGGGAGGCAATGGGTTGCGAGAACCTACTGGGGAACGGCTCGCTGCTGATAATATTGTTTGCCTGAAAAAAATGTGTTTTCGATTGTCCGCCAGCCCGTGATAGCAACGAAATGTTCAAAGGGAAAAAACCTGGCCCGGTACATGGTTGTTCCAGTACAAATGTCGGCCCGCCCACCTGTCCACAATAATCATTTATTGCGCTTGGTATCGATTTTGTTGCATTTCCCACCTACTGCGGTCACCCGGCTGAGGTCGGCGGCATGTAATACTCTGCAGAACGGGTGTGCGGTGACTTCGACGTGCCCACATGTTGGCAGTGTACGGATCTCTTGTCGCCAACCGAGCGTCCCTGTGTGTCCCCAACACCCGCGTCAACAAAACCGGTATGATCCACCTGAGCAGTTCCTCTGTATAACGTCCATTTACCTGATTTCGTTGTCAGATGTGCTATTTATCCATGTGCTCGCTTCTACTGGGCTCACTTTTTGTTGGCTGTTATGTGGCCCAACACCCTGGTCGATATATTCAGTTAATAAATAATCTTCAAATTCAGGAATGGCGTTGCGTTTTCAGTGAACCGGAGCATCCGAGACCAATGCGCACACACGGAGGGAAGTCGTAACGCCCGGGCAGCAGACGCCTGGCTCATATGCCATTTTAGCGTCAATCCGTTGGTGCGCGCATGGGCATGCTGACCGAAAAATTGAGCCTGCTGTTTGCTGTGTTGAGTACACCCCACGCTTATGGTACGAGGGTTGCGTAAGGTAATGCCATGAAGTTTCAGACGAGGTATCGCTTTCAGGTTTATTACTGACAAGACGACATTGGAATGCGCACAAACTGGACAATTTTCTCAGACACTTACAGCTGCCCTCGGCCCGCCTCGCGTTCTCGGCCGACGACGGGCGGCCAGCGCCGAGCTCTGTTCACGCTGGGCTGCTCTTGCTGACCAGCACGGCCACCCTGGCGGTGATAACGTCACTGAACTTGGGACAGCTGAGAACGATATCGGCCGCGTGCCAGCCGGGCGACACGCCGGCGACGCTCAGGCAGAGCGGCACCGACTTGAGGCCGGCTGTGCCTGTGGACAGGACAGGCACCGGGTCAGGATGGGGCGGCTGGGGGGCGACGCGTGTGGGCGGCAGGCGTGGACGGGCTCGCCAGTGTCCACACGAGCGGGTTAAGAGTCGCAAAATGGTCACAGTAGATGTGGTCAAATGGTCACAGAGCACTGGTCGCAAAATGACCACAGTAGTCGACGCGCCCTAAAACTCCAATCAACAACAGAGCGGGCACGCCTGCAGGCTGTAGCGCGTTGGGGAGTGGGGGTGGAAGAGGTAGGTTGGATGTGGGGCAGACGCACGAGTGAACAAGACGCCTATTAGTGTGGAGTTGTGACGCCTATGGCCTTGACTCTTATTCCGGGAGTGGTGTGGGGATCATGCTCGGTGGGACAGCTGCAAGACGCTGAGATGAAGCGAACGTTTCCACGGAACTGTGAACAGCATCAATTTACAGCTATTTTGCACGCTGTTGGTAAATTATGATATTGGGCGAATGGGTTCGCTTATGTACTACAGGTGTAAGTGCACTTACTGCGATCTTAAATGCGACACAACTTCCCTAAAAAAGCAGTCGGGGTGTGCCAGATGATATACCTTTTCCGTGCTTTCTTATGGCGATAAGTATGCGGGTTTTACCTTCGATCTCAATCAGCCGTGGTGATATCAGAAAGTCTTTGTTCCGGCAGAGGACCTGGTAGGTCACTTGACCTGGGGGTGGTTCCGGCAGCTCTGGTGATGGTGGTCCTTTGGCAACCGAAGAACACGGCATTTTGGGTTCGTGGACGTACTTTGTCTTCTGAAATTGCTGGATCATTTCACTAGAAACGAGAGTGCCTGGAAACAAGTGGTTTCAGTGAATGTCTAGCGAACTACCACATCCTGGCTCGGCGAGGCTCCAGCGCCCGATTCACCAGCAACATTTCTCTCATCGGCCATGCAGCGTCTTCGTGATGCTGATGTTGCCCGGATCACTCTCATATTTGTCGCCCTTAACTTTTTATTTTGGACGGCATAACCTATATTCGTTCCTCTGCACGTGTCTCTCTCTCCCTCTCTCTCTCTCTCTCTCTCTCTCTCTCTCTCTCTCTCTCTCTCTCTCTCTCTCTCTCTCTCTCTCTCTCTCTCTCTCTCTCTCTCTCTCTCTCTGTCTCTAGCCGTCCGTGTAACCAGGAGCAAGAAGCCTCATCTCTCCGTTTTGTAGCCGTGACTGTTTCGCTGGTCCCTTGCTGACACGAACGGAAATTGAGAGACATTCACTAGAAATTTGCCATCATCGGCGGCATTTGGCTGCTTTGCATTCCCTATCAACCAGCAGATAGTAACTGTACGCAAAAATAATCATCCTCATGAAAAAAAACGCTGCTTTGGAATAACACAGGATGTCCCACCTGGAATGCTGATTTTAAAAATGCGGTAAGGATACTAAGAGCAGGATAAAAATGCGCTATCCTGCGAACATTGATGCGAATTGTTGGACATTTATACTGATGTCTTTCAAACATTCATTACACTCTGGGAGCTGGGTATGCAGGCCTCCGTCCCTGTGCCCAGCGGCTTAACACATCTGGAAAACACTAGCAGGTGCGGGTCTTTCTGGAACTTGGAGAAATGCGTTCGTGTTCAGGGGCTGTCGTGAAGACATTCTGCGGGGCGGATGAACACTGACTATACAACCAAACGGCCCAAATGTTCAAATATCAAACATAAAATAGCTGTGCGCGACTGATAGGTGGCGACACCAGCCATGGCGCCGGCTGCTTGTGGTCGCTCGTCACACATGTTGGTGAAATGCGTCGACAGCTAAACGTTGATGACGACATTTCACGCATTTTACAGCAGCAAAATGCGTCTTAAACAGCTGCAGAATATATCTGCATGAGCAGAAAGGGCCCCAAGTCGCGATGAATGCATGAGAGGTCGTTCAGCCAGCTGTTTCCTTCCCTACATTCCCATCGCCTGCCTGCCGAGCTGGCTGCTGATCAGGACGTTTCCCATCCTCCTGTCTTTCATCATTCGGGCACCAGTTCAGACGCGTCCGCGCCGCTCGTCCCGGCGGGCGCCGTCCACTGACCGTTCAGCTTGCGGCGCTCGCGCTCGCCGGCGCTCTCCCAGGCGGGCGCACACTGCTCCAGGAAGCCCCGCAGCTTGGCCCCGAGGTCCACGAGCAGGTGACAGTGGGCGCAGAGGACGTCGTCGACCTCGATCACCCAGAAGGCGGCGAGTTGCTCGGGCGGCGGGCCGGCCCGTTGCACGACCGCCTCCAGCTCCGCCTGCGGCCCGTCCCGGCAGCCGACCTGGGTACGAGGGGTTGGTCACCCGGGCTTCGACCTCCCCTCTCGCCCGTCCCATCGTCGGACCCACGTGCATGCCACAATGGTCACGTGGCCCCAGCCCCACCTCTCGGCCGTCCCGGCAGCCGGCCTGCGCACGTTTAACCTAGATATTCAATCCCACTTCACCCAGGCACTGTCACTACACCCACCCAGCAACCAAGCAGTTTGTGCGGGTCTCCTCAACTCAACAGGACCAGCTACCACACTTCCTACGGGGGCATCCTGTAGCACATCGCGTGGCAACGCCCCGTTTCCCGCGTCTGGCCAGCCGGACGGCTCCGCAGCCGCGCGGCCGGCCCGGACGCCGCAGCCGCCGGGGCAGGCGACGCGGCGGAGCGCGCTCACCCGCACGGCGCGCTGGCCGATGGTGACGCTCTTGCAGACCAGCGGCACGCCGGCGATGGCCGGCTCGGCGCAGAGCGGGCCGGCTCGCGACGCGACCTGCCGCGCCAGCCAGCCGTGCGCCGGCCACACGGCCGCCAACGGCTCCGGGTCGGTCGGCGACGAGCGGAAGCACACGACGAAGTCGCCCAGTGCCGCGTTCGAGAAGAGTGCGTAGTAGTCGCGACATCGCGCCGCCCACGGCATATGCGTGACGTCGACGCGCGACTTGCCGCGCGCCTTGAGCGCCACGGGCCGAGTGAGCGCGATCACGGGGAACGCATCGACGCCGCCGCGCAGCCACGTGTCGAGGTCGAGGTCGCCCTGCGGCTTGTCCGTCAGCCGGACGGTGAAGTCGCCGCTCTCCTTGAGCGGGTTGGGCACGTCGACGCGCACCTGGCGACAGCTGTAGAGCGGCGAAACGACGTCGACGACGGTCGGCGCCGAGGTGCCGAGCGGTCCGCCGGCCAGCGGGTAGACCAGCGGCTTCGGCCGCGGCGCCACCGTCGACTTGGGGCACAGCAGTAGCGTGGCTACGGACGGCGCCGGGTATTAGTCATCGGGGCTTCACGACGCACTGAGACACCACATCATCACATCAGGGCAGCACGATACGGCTGCTGGAGCTGTGTGACGTAGCCCGCCTCGCACCCTGGCGAGAGGGCGCCGTCAGGAACCGAATCCGTACCTCTGGTTTCCCGAACGCGAAGCTTAACCACTCGGCTGCCGTTACCACGGAGTCGGAGTGGACTGACAAACAGCATGGCCCGCCACGGCGTGATGAGCAGACCCACGGGACAGCAAGAGGAAGGGTTGAGACACACGGCAGCGGGACAGCACGGTGTAGTAAGCGAGCCCGAAAGAAGGAGGTCATGGGAGCATGACGCAGCCATTACTCCGGGGAGGGGGCGGAGCGGCCGGACCGACACCAGCCGGGGCCGGGCACTGACCTGAGTACTGCTTGATGCGGTGCACGCTGCACTGGACGGTGACGTCGAGGGTGCGGCGCGGCCCGACGGCGATTTCCGGGCCGCCTTGCACGTGAAACACACCGCGCTCGCCGCCCAGCATCTTCACCTCATAGACAACGACGCGGTTGTTGGTGTTGCGCATGTGAAGCTGGCGCGCCTGGCTGGAGCCCAACTCCGGCCGGAACTGGATAGCCTCTCGTGGCCAGTACAGCGGCAGCTTCTCGTACAGCGCCGTCACCAGCAGGATCATGGCCACCGGGTTGGCGTCCATGATGGCCGACGGGTTGAGACGCGTGTCCAGGTTGAGCAGCGAGCACGTCTCGGCGACGATGACGCAGTTGTGGAACGCCTGCTCCGGGGTGGAGGGCCGCGCGTACACCTCAGTCTTCAGATGGTCGCGCAGGAACGGGCAGTAGGAGGCAAATAGGGCGCACAGCACCACGCCGTTGTCTAGGTCGGCGTCGAAGTTGGTGATGCAGTGGTCGTCGGAGACGTCGGTGTCCCACAGCAGACGCATCTGGCTGTTGTATGACCAGGTCATCCAGGCCAGCAGCAGGCGCTCCTGCACGCTATAGATATTGCTCTCGAAGGGATCTATGTCCTGCGGCATGTACTTGGCGTCCGTCTCTGACATCTCCGGCCACAGAGTGACGCTGGATGGCTTCACGACTGTCTGCAGGATGAACCTACGGAACACCTGCAGAAGGATATCCATCCAAGCCGCCTTGGAAATATCCTTAAACTGCCTGCTGTCCCGGAAGGCTCCATACACGGCAATAATGTTCGGATCGAGGAGGTGCTTCGCCACGTCATTGAGGGAGGCGACTGTGGATGACATGGACGGCGAGGAGTCCTTAGTCTGCAAATTGCCGGCGGAGATACCGGCATCAATAGAGGAGCCGTTCACTACCACGTCGAGCCCGGTCGTGCCACGGCTCTCCTGTATTTCTTCAATAACCTCAAGCAGTATCTGAAAGTCTTCGTACCGTAGCAAAAATTCTGGTCTGACGTGCGCCAGTAGCGCACCCTCCTTTTTCAGGAAGTCAAGGATCGCTCGGTTTCTTTTGATGTAAATCAAAATTGTGCTGCGATTATCACCGAAATCGGCATCATCCTCTGCAATATCTTGCGGGATCTTCTTGTTGCTGAGATATGCGACAGAGTCGCCCAAAGTCTGCCACATTTGCGCTTGCGCCTTTTCCTCCTTGGAGAACTTGCTGGGCTGCTGCGAGTGGCTCATGCACTCCGGCAGGTGCGTGTACAGCTCGTAGGGAAACGTGCCGTTCGGGAAGCCAAAGTTGACGAACCACATCTCGATGGCGTCGTAGGTGGCCTGGAAGAACTCCTCCACGGCGCTGCCGGTGGGGAACCGGGGAAACTCGGTGGTGGAGCCCGTGGGCAGCACGACGTCCATGGGCAGCGGGTCCATATCCAGCGGCTCGGAAGCCACGCTGGAGACAGAGGCGACGCGCGCCGGCGGCTCCACCACGTCACACTCGGGCACCGGCTCGCCGCCGCCGCCGCCCGCAGCCGCCGCCGACGTGGTGGACGCCACACCGGCTGGCCGATGACCAGAGTCGAGCTCCTGTGAGCCGGCCGCCTCCGCTGGCCGGCTCTGCATGGCCAGCCAGCCCTGGTACCGCTCCGGATGCAGGCTGAGGAACGAGTAGGTGGTGAGCAGGCAGTTGTCGGCGCTGGCCAGCAGCAGCAGGCTGGCGACGCGGCCGCTCTGGTCGCTGATCTCCAGGCGCGCGCTCACCGAGACGGGCCGCGTAGCGGTGAAGCTTACCACCAGCGGCACCAGCTGCGAAGACCGGCCGGCCGCCACGCGCGCCGAGCTCGGGAAGCGCCACGTGATGGACGGCAGCTCTACTGTGTCGGCCGGGTGTACCTCGGCGAAGCTGCAACGGCCAGCCGGCGTGTTAGCACGGTCGGATCGCGTCCCGGTCCACGCCTGGTCAGCAGATCTATGGCCGCGTAACGGCCCGCGGGTGCTGTAATTCATACATTTGCTTCAGGTGCAGTGCTTTATCTCCCCCCCCCCTCCCCACATAAGCCCCCGCATAAGACCCCGTCGGGTTCCCCTGACAACTCCGAACACATCAACACATCTTTTACCACATCAAACCTCACCCATTCGCCCGGCGTCGGCTAAGGCACTTACTTGCACCGAATTCCCGTCTGTCGACCTTCCCCGACCACCATCCCGTGCCTAGCCAGCCTGACGGCGGCCAAAGCCCCGCCGACCTGACGCTGCCGTCGCCACTCGCCTGACGCTGACGCTGAGCTCCTCCGGCTGCTGGTAGTTGTGACAGACGACGTTCAGGTCGGAGGAGACGGCCATGTCCAGCGGCACGGCGCCCAGGAAGAGCGTGCGCGGCGCCGTGGTGATGTGTGCCGGCCGACACTCGGCCAGGATGTCCAGCGTCACGGCCGGCTGGTCCAGCGCGTCCACGTACACGGGCAGGTGCGCGCGCACCGTCGTCGGGTGCGTCGGGTACAGGAACGAGGTGGCGAACGTGATTGGCAGCTTCATCTCCTCGCCGACGGCCAGCTGGTGTTCGATGATGCCGCGCGAGCCTGTCGCCGCGTCCGGCTGGCCCACGCGGAAGCAGTCGTTGGACTTGGCGTTGATGACCACCTTGATGTCGCGGCTCAGGTTGTTGGCGATGGTGACGCGCTTCGTGACCTTGAAGCACTTCTCGAGCAGGTCGGCGCCGATGTCGAAGCGCAGCGTCTGTGGCTTCAGCAGCACCGGCTGCTTGAGCGCCGTGGCGATCACCTTGAGCGACGGCAGCCGCACCACGGCCTCCGCCCGACTTGCCTGACCGCGCCTCGGCTTGGACAGCCGATCGGCCATGGACGCGGTGGCCTGCGAGGGTCGGCGCGAGGAGCCGACGGCGCGCACCTCGTCCGGCGCGTGCAGCAGCGGCGCCAGCACGAAGCCGTGGTTGGCGAGCGAGTGCGGCGCGAAGCGGCAGCTGACGGGCAGCAGCTGGCCGGCGCCGACGCGGAGGATGTACCGGTGGTCGTCCGTCTCGACCACAGACTGGTCGCGCGCCGCCTCGAACAGGCCGGCCAGCGCGAACTCGGCGTGCTCGCGCAGGTCAAGCTCGAGCGTGGCCGGGATCTTGGTGCGGTTCTCCAGGTGAAAGACCTGGCTGACGCTGCTGCCGCAGTGCACGCCGCCGAAGTAGAGGGCGCCGCAGTCGCTGCTCACCTCCGGCGCCTCCACGCGGCCGCTGATGCCCAGCGTCACCGCCTGGCCGTCGCGCACCAGCACGCGCACCGGGCAGTCGAAACGGCACAGACTGACCGGCACCAGGGTGACGACGAGAGTCACGGAGCCGCCGGCCGGCACCACGCCGTCGGCCGGCGACACGCTCACGCCCGGGCCCGGCCGCGGATCGGACACCGAGAAGAATGCGTCCACTGCACCGACGTTGTAGAGCCGCGGCGTGCAGCGGCGCACCTGATACAGCGGTAGGCCCTCTAGCTGCAGCCGGTCGTCGGTGAGCCGGAGCCGCGGCGCCCCCAGCTCGGAGCTCAGCGCCAGCTCCAGCACGTCGCCGCCGGTCACGTGGCACGCGAATGTAGCCGCGTGCGCCTGGCGCAGCCGCGCGGCCGGCCGGAACGTGACCAGGCAGCGCTGGCTGTGGTACGGGTCGATGACGCCGTGGGCCGGCTTGATGCTGAACACGCCGCCCTGGTCGCCGCCCGCCTGGCGCCAGCGGTACTCGCCGACGCCGTTCAGAGAGTTCCGTAGCACCACTACCATCTGGTAGACGCCCGGCGCTGGCGACAAATGTCGACAGGGCGCTGGTATGACGTACGGACGTTAGCACGCATTGAAGCCAGTGCATGCTTTTAATTAGTCCGTTGATGTCGGAATGCCTACCGTTGGCTTATTTACATGGGGATGACGACGATGTAAGCTCAAGCGCACGTGATGGTGGCGTGATGTGTATAATTTGCTGAAGAGTTGCGATCTTATGAAGGTCAAAGCTAGCGCTCACGATGTATTTGGTGCGGTGAGCGTTGAGTTATTTTGACAGGGAAACGGCCTGAACACCAATAATGCGTGAGGTTGTAGACAGCCTAACCCAGTGGATTACTGTACTCACAACGCATTTGTATGCATGTCTCCTACCCAGTCTTCATCTGGCTAGAGAAAACTTTCAGGACATCCCGAGTCATTGGGAATTAAAGCCGAGCCCGAAAGCCTTGAATCGAAATCCATCAGTTTCTTAGGGAACTGCACGCAGCGGAGACCGTTGCATATCAGGTTACCACGAGTAGAGATCGTCCAGGATCCAAATCATGATAAACTTGAGCTAGACCAACCCCACATAACCTCCAAATCACCAGCCTTGCCTAATGACTGGCCGAGTCAGTGTTAAATAGCTGTCAGACTTTAGGCATGCGCTTGTAGCGTTTATGAAGGCTTTGTAACTAATGCTGACTAAATATACGCAGCCTGGACCAGGCCCATTCGACATGACTAAATCCAACCGGACTCAACTGAAACCGGCCGAAATAAACCCACCCTGATCAGACCCAGCCCAACACAGCTAAATACGCACGGCAAGATAAACTCTTGCCGCATGTTCAAAGCCATCCCTTTCACAGGCTACACTTTGTTTCTGCGTTGTTCGTATTCTTACTAAATGCTGATTATTTTAGAGAAGCTCTCGCTATCGGCATTTCCTATCATTTCAATCTGTATGATGCATCTTAAGTAGATACTTGTTTCTTTCCTTTTAAGCTCAACGGGGTCCGAGGTTCAAAGTTCTGATGAGTCCAAGTTCCAAACGACCATGGGCGCAGACTCGAGTCCACGTCCAGACTCCAGTTCGAGTCGAGACTCTAGTTCGAGTTCAGACTCCAGTTCGAGTTGGCTATGGGTGCGGTTGTGCCCGGACCCATGCACGCCTAAGATAGCAATTCGTTTCACCACTTTTAAATGCCAGCTTTGGTTTGGTGTCGATCAAGATCAAATTTCACATGCACTTTGAACACGCCTTTCGAAGCAAATGCGTCGATGGATCATTCGAGGAGCTGGCTGTGGTGGATTTCCCTGATTATTCGTCCCTGACCATGCGCCATGCTACGCACAGACGGAGACGAGGTTGGCGCAGTTGAAGTGCAGGTTGGTGGTGGAGATGTCCAGACGCATTCTGACGACCGTCGCCACCACGAGCACGTTGTCCAGACAGGTACCGTTGATGGAGTACTTTATCACCCTGCCGAAACACGTTTCAGTCCAATTCCAGCCAATCAATCACAATAATCACGAATCGCTCACATACGAAAGGTGCCTTCGACGGCAATGTTGTCAGTGATGCGACCGCGCGGAGACGCGGCATCGCCCGGCGGTGTTTGCCACCGCCGCCGCTGACCTCACTGTCGCTGCCGCCACAACCTCCGCCGGCTGACAGCTCACACCGGCGCGGCATGCCACGCCAGCTGGGCCAGTCAGTCTCACCGTTTGTACTCCTGTTTGGTGCTGCACTGGAAGACGACCGGCAGCCGGACGACCGAGCGGGGCAGCACCACGGCCGACGTGGGAGTCGTGTGCTCCAGCTCCTTGCAGTCCACGTGCAGCCGGAACAGCACGGGCCGCTCCAGCGGGTTGCGTACGTCCAGAGTGCGGCACGCCCAGACGTTCTGCGCCACCTGCGGAGAGAGGCGGCCGTCGCGGTGCAGATTCGGAGTGAGGTCACGGCGTTCCACCGCCTCAGGCGGCACGGCGGCGGCGGTCATCGACCTCGGCCGGCACCTGTAGGGCACATCAAAGGCGCGCGGGGGTGGCCGTGAGAGAAAAACAACAACCATAATAATTCATTATGACATCTGGTTTTCGGACGGGCATAGCTGCAGCTCATTATAGGATGGTGAAGCTAATCACTGCTTTATTCCACATATGCATTGAACAAATGCGTCGAGCTCCTCTTCTTTAATTGAGTCTGCACGAAAAGACTACTCGACTGCAACGGTATTTTAATTTTTTGTTGATTTCTTGCTTTAAATCTTAAAGAAAGTTTCGACATGTGCTTTGATACAACGCGCTTATTTGGGACCGCTGGCGGCCTGCCCGTTGGATGGTCTGTGCATTCCATATCTGGTGTAGATCTACATTCTGACATTCTAGCACTGCCGATGCCCATGCGCCGGTCTCATTTGCACTGATGCTTGTGCTAAGGTGAGACCCACCTCACCAAAGTTGAGCAGTTTGTTGCAAATCTTGACTTTAGCTATTTCCACGCAGGTGAGCTCCCGTTGACAGGCGTCTCGCGTTTCCTGGCTCTTCGGCCGCTCGTCGTATTTCTCCAGGATTTCGAGACTGCAGTGGCCCGTGGAGTCATCCTCCTCCATTTTGTTTAGGCCCGGAGCTGATTCAAAGACACGCCAGCTGTAAAATGGCGATGGGCCCACGGCAGCACTATCGCATGAGGACACTGGTTAGCTGCTCGTCGTTTATCGGCCATAATGTGACAACATTTGGCTCACTTAGCGACTTTGTGGCATGTGCACAGGAAATTGCATGCCTCGACGCTTTGCCCTGCGGTGATAAGCAAGCCCAAGCTTCCTTTCGTCTAGCCATTTACGGCGTGCATGGGGACACTCACACTAGTTATGGAAGTATGCAACGATTAAAGTTAATAGTCGGACACACCATCGTGCCCATTGTCTCAACACAGCCAGTGAGATCCAACCGCAACGCTCGCGGCCTGACACCGAGTTTCATTAGCCGATGCTCAACGTGCTGCTCATCTCACCACCATTAACGCGACCGCCGCCGCCCAGTATCCCGGACGTCCCAACACGCCACCCTCCTCACCGCAATAGATGTTGCACGCGCCCCGGGTGCCCGGGATCCTAAACAGCCTAAACAGCGGTGAAACGTCACCGCTCACTGGTGCGTGCGAGCTGCTCTGGGAGAAGACTGCCGCGTCTCGAGGCAGACGTGCTGCTGAGGACCAGGTCACCGCGTGCACTGGGGGCTCACCAGGCGCGCCATCCACGTGGGCCTTCAGCCTCAGCAGGCGGCGACGCTCCCTGCTGCACACGGTGCTCCACATCTTTATCAGCGATCTGAACCCCTCGCCCAGGAAGTGGGTCGCCTGAAAATGGTCCAGCGGCTCCGCACTTTGCGTTGTTTAGTATTTGTAGAGAAGCAGCACATGCACCGTCATCCTTGTAGACCACGTGCAGACGTATTCCAGAGTACGCATTCATAGAATAAAGATGCAACTCCACGCGTTCCTCGCAAGCGACCGGCTTCGATTACTAATGACGATGCACTGTAGGTGCATTGCTACACAGTGCATGCCGGTCGACAGCGAAACAGCGTCCTCCGCGATCTCAATGAAAACGCCTGAAATCTGAATCACCCCTGTGCCGTCCCGTCTGCTTTCCCGATTACAAGATGACATCAAATCGAACGCTCATGAATCCACATAGATAAGTCCATCCATCAACATAGGATACGTAAGACCTAAACTGCATTGGGGGTTATGCTGAACAGCTTTCTGTCTCACTACTGCCAACGTACCGTCTTGATGAGCAGTTTGTCGTTCTCCTGTCCGTCGTACAGCTGCCGCTCCTGCTCCAGCAGCTGGAGCCAGCGCTCCATTCGGCAGTCGTCGATGTACTCCTGGTACCGGGCCTCGTTCAGCAGGATGTGACGCCACTCATCGGCCTTGTACTGGTACTGAGGGTCCAGGTATGTGTACCGCGGCTGACCGGTGAAAATTGTCCTGAAAGGAAGCACAGTCGGACGCATCACCGAGCCTGGCACAGCCGCATCACCTCCGTCATTGTCTGTTTAAGGGAACACTGAGCCCCTATACTGAGAACACATGCTGGCCCGGTCGCCTGACGGGGAAGGCCCTCGGTAAGTTCACGTGATGGTGGTGGTTGCTGGAAGGAGAAACATTCCTCAGCTACAGGCGAGGATGAAGCCAACCAGTTCGGTGAGTTGGAAAAGCAGCTCGAAAGACCAGTGCACCATTCGGTGTTCTGGTCACCTTGTGCCAAACATTGAAACTCGTTGCCCTAAGTAAGTACGGAGTGTGGAAATTCCGAGCAGGCTCTTCTTTGCTACAACAGCCACACAGAAACTCAAAATTTATCTCAACTACCGTTTTTGCATGCAATGTGGTGTTGTAGCGAAGTGGTCATAGCGTAGCCTAGTGGTCAATTTTCTTCTGAGCACAAGCGTGATGTTTGGCAGTCATCAATGACGGTAGATGGCCATGCAGCTATTTGCGATGCATCGCATATTTAGTTGGGGACAATGCTGAAAATACACGATCTGTTTCGCTGCTCCCTTTATGTAGTCGTGTTCTAATCAGGCATCGGCGTAGTAAAGATGTTTTGCAATGGGTTGGATATCATGTTGCTAAAAATTAAACACATTTCACTATTTCGGTGTCATATGATGAGGAAAAGCGTGCGATAAGTAACTGTAAATTTAACAGTTCGTGGTGCTTTTACGCGGCTTCATAAAACTCGACAAGTGGACTTAGTTATCAGACCTTGCCGGCAAAGTTAGGCAAACACCAAGTGCTATCTCCCCGGCGTGTTATTTCGCATTGCGATTACCTACATAATACCAGACAAGCTGTTTGAGCACCGGTAGTGCAGTGTTTAAGTTGCGCGTCTGAGAACCCAAAAGAACGCGATCCGACTCCCCACGGTGCAGGCGATTCCTGCCAGATTGAGAGGCAGGCGATGTCACCTGGCCTCAGCAGCTGAGAGCGCGGTAGGGCCCAATGACCCAATGTCCCTGTAAAAACATTGCTGCGGCAAACTTGTGAGAACAGTAGCTAAACTTTTCCCTGCTCAAGCCAACAAATCAATCGCATTTCATCTTCTGTGTAGTAAAAAATGTAGAATTAAACGGACAATTAAGTCACGTTGTGTGTCATGTGATCTACATTATATAACATTCCCAAATCGTCCAGGTAGTCCCAACGTTCCTCACGCTTACTAACGGTGTCTCTGGCCTCTGATATACTCACCTAATAACAGTCACCTATATACATATACATACACACACACACACACATATATATATATATATATATATATATATATATATATATATATATATATATACGTAATAACACTCACCCGGCATTGCCTCTCCCTTGCTAAGCTCACCTGAATGCGTGCCACACCCACGTAACTGCGCCAGAGCTCCGATACGCTCACCTGAGGGCAGCGGCCTCACGGCTCGTCCCCCCTGACCAGGTCCGCAGGGAGCAGACCGCCCGCGCGCACCTCATGGCAGCCGGGCCGTGGTGCTATCGGATGCTGGCCGCCCGGTCGTTGGGCAGCGCCAGGAACGAGCGCTGCTCCTCTGCCCTGACCTGATTGGAGCCGGTCCATGGTACGGTCGGATGCTGGCTGCCCTGTCGTTGGGCAGCGCCAGGAACGAGCGCTGCTCCTCTCCGATGGAGGCCCAGCGCACCCAGCGGTGGCGGGCGGCCCGCGTGGCCGCCAGGCTGCAGGCAGGCGCGTCACCCCGGCCCGGCCGCAGCGCCTCGGCGTTCAGCCCCGTCTCGTTGTGGCCCCACAGTGGTGTGATGCCTGGTGGGACGGAGCACATCCGCCCTCAGCCGTCGGCGCAGTGACGAATCGCTGTGCCGAGCCGAGGGACTGTGTCTGTGCAGGTCCCCCTCACGTGGTTTCATCCTACACCCCTTGGTCGGCGAACGACAGGTTTGCTACTCGTATGGGAAACCTTCGAATACCAGCACTCTTGCAATCCACATGACCGCGCCGTGTGGTCGTCCCAGCCCAGCTGTCGCCGTGCGACCTTCGCGTACCGGGCACGAAGAGCGGCTGCTTCTCGGGCGTGATGGGAGCGCAGTACGTGGCCACGCGCAGCCTGGCGGACACGAGCAGCCGGTCCTGGGCCTGCGCGGGCGCCCCCTCCCGGCCCGGCTCGGTGTCGACGCCGAGCGCGTCCAGCAGCACGTGGCGGGAGAGCGGCCCTGTGGGGCGGAAGGGACGAACACTCAGCAACCGGTCGGCGCGGCCGACCGACGCCCGGGCAGACAGGGCCGCGTACCGCGGTCAGGAGGGACGCGGAGCTGGAGCTGGGCTCCGCGGCGGGCTTGCAAAAAGGACAATGGTCTGCAGCTTTGTCTCGGTCGTAACGTTGCTGCACTTTTCCGTCTTCATTCTAGGTACCGTACAAAACCGCTGGCATGCATTTTCTACCTGCTTTCGAACGTTCACTACGGCCCAGTCACCTCACATACTTCGTGGAAGGGGTAAATGTACCGCTGAGATCAGACTCAGTTGAGCCCCCTGCTCAGGCTCCCCGACTGACCACGCATCGCCAGTTGAGTAGCAAACTTAACCGATTTGGGTTGGCTTGCACAAAATGTACAGTTTCCTGGTCTCCTCCGGCTTCAGCACTCCTTTTCTCGAGCTCACCCGAAAATGAGCGATGTCGCTGAACCTGCGGAGAGAGGCCAGTCACCCATGGGGCAGATCACGTTTTGGATGGTATATGGATAAAGAGAAGCGTACACAAATCCCCTGCACGTTGCAAAGCAGGGTTTGCCATTGCTGCAAGTAGATGGGCTCATCATCGCCTTGACTCAGTCTCTGGGTTGATCAGGAGCGGAACTCAAAGCGAGCCCCTTTCCTGCTAACGGCAAGCTCACTGGCATGCTGTAGATTTCCTTAAACGCATCACAAAACGGTTAACTGCACACGAGTGCGTTTTCAGTGGACATCGCAGCTACCGCTAAATTCAGAGCCACGCCGACAGAATAAAGCGCCACGATGAATTTGCTTCTTCTACCCGAAAACACAAACAAGAGAGTGGAGCTCTTCACCAATTAGATGAATCAACGCATTTGAGATTAATCCTTGCAATTAAGTTGGAATTGGAAATATTTCAGGGGGGGGGGGGGGTGGCGCAGTAGGATTGCCTTGGGAACAAAAAATGGCCTGCGTATCTGGATAAAACCAAATTAAAGGACACGACGAGAACGTAAGAGGCAAGAAATGTTCTCGTATATGCGTCACATGACATTCCATGCTGAACCTGCAGACGCAGAAAGGTGATAAACTAACATGGATTACGTCTGAAAACGTTCGTTGCTTGACAGATTGAACCAAATCAGATTTGAAACGTGTGGAAACGGCTGATTGCTGGCTAGATTGGATTGTATTAGATCCTGAAAGGTCAGTTCGCATAAACAGTTTTGGCAGCAATGACCTAAAAACACTTTGTCGTGCTACTGCGCTGCTTTGCAAATGCGCTACCGTTCACATGCATAGCGATTCAGAGCCTCCAGATTCAATCAACAGTCACTCACGTGAACCTCAGTGGCAGGACCTTCGACTTGTTGGTCAGCTTGCATGGCATCTGTATATGCTGTCCTGGGTGGGATTCCGGAAAATTAGCCCGACGGGGCTCAAACTCAAACATCACCGGGAGGGAAGTGGCCTTCACTCCGAGATACACCTTGCCGAACTCTGCAAACAGCGTGGCTCAACCTGAGTGATTTATGTTAACGATATTTTTGCGGTACGGACAGTACAATGGCGAGGCTTCCTCATCCGGATCTGTTTTATTTAGCAGATATGCGGTGTTTTAGTTGAGTTAACGTTAACTCAAATCATTTGAAAGTAGAAGTGAATATGAGTGGGATTTTAGCCAAGAACGTTGCTTTCTTCATCGATCGTCATTATCATCGCCAGCCGACACAAATGCCCCACCAGACAAAATGAGGGTCAATTACCAAGAACACCTGCGCTATCCAGTATGGGCTGTGTTTGTCTCGTTTCCGCACGGCGCTTTGTTTTTGAGATAACGAGGTGCGGTCTATGCTCACGAGGATTGTGTAATCCACATGGCCTTTTCTGACATGTCGCAGGTCAAACGCACGCACGCGCACACACACACACACACACACACACACACACACTGAATCATGTACGCTTGTATGTTTTTTGTTTGTTGTGCTACCGGCTATATACCGGAATATAGGGAGGAGCATCACCGGTTTTACCAGCTTGCCCCTGTTGACCTGTTTCGATTTATCGAAGCCCAATGACACCGAAGTTTAAGGATACTAGCTCGATCAGGTTTGCGCGAGCTATCTGATGCCCCCTTCCGCTCGGCTCTACCATGTGTTGTTTTCGAGACAGCGAGGAGCCTGTGAGATCCTTCCTCGCATGGCAAAGGTAGGAAAATGGCCGGCGGAAAAGGCTAACAAAATATATTTTAACTTTTACAGCTCTCAATGTACGTAAATCAAACGCTTAAGATACATGAGGGCGTGTTGTAAATCATGTAGGTAATCATGTAAATCATATATATATATATATATATATATATATATATATATATATATATTTGTTCGGACTGCAAGACGGGTTAGATTCGAAACGGACACTAAATAAGGCATTATTTTCTGGAGTCAGACTCGATCTTTAAATAAAATTGGTGCTACACGCTTCGGGTCGTAGTTGAGGTAAACTTTACGTGCTGTGAATCGACGTTGGAATAAATGCCGCTGTAGCAGAATCAAGCGCTAGTTCCGTTCTACCCAGATGCTTAATTTCAAGCTTCCACAAGGACAGCATTAGTCATCAAACGTGTAGTGAATGTATATCTATGTACGTTTGTGGGCCCATTACCACCTCAGATCGAGCTGTGCCAAAATGTTTTGACGGTTCCGCGCTGGAATACACTTGTATGCTCTGTATTACTTAGCACGAGCATGTGATGTTGTACGTGCATTGACGCACAAAGCCTATGAAATGTGCTAATCGTGCTTAAAGGGGTTATTCCACATTTGAAAATAATGAGATAAGCAACGGATGCAATGGAAAAACTCGCTTGTAGCTATTGGTATTCCTTAGTGAAAAACTTTAAATAACAGCAACAAAAGCTTTAAATAACAACACATTATTCGATACGGCCCCCAATACGTCATTGCTGTATCATGTCGTAAAACGTTTTTATGACATTGCCGCCTCCCAAATTACCTTGTCAAAGTTGCCACTATAGTGGACGGAGTGGCTCATTTGTGATATCTCTACGTGTAGTAATGTGGCGTTGCTGGTCCCTGCATGCAAATTTAGCTTACGAACGTTCTGTACTTTTATTTTGACCTTTTCTCGTGGTGTTCTTGTATATTTTTCCGTGGTGACTTCTTCCTTACTTGCCTTTACACTTTCTGTTACGGCGCTTCTCTTTACTCAATTACTCGATTATCAGCCTCATGCCTGTCATACGTAATAGATGCCCGAAATGCCTGTGTTCCTTATGGTGAGACGCATTTCGTGATCGAGACATGCAATTAGCAGTGCAACAGCCAAATGCCTTCTATTGTTGCGGCATTTGGTGATGCATCACCGCAAACACGCATTGTTAGGTGACCACATTTTTAATGGCCGTTAACACAGAACGCGGAAATGAGGTGGGGTTTCGCGTGACGTTTCTATGATGTCATACATGTCTGGGTGAAATTCCCGAAGGCGGTGCAAATAGGCTGCACAAGCAGTGACCGGAGCATTCAAAACGTCACCAGTTACTAGCCTTGCAGTGGAAGTAAATGAACCGACGTTGGCACTGAAAAAGGAAATGCTTGGTATGTGATCGTTTTGCAAGCTGACCCAATTTCCAAGCCATCTGACGCGCCAAAAATTGTTTCACGTTATGTTGAAAACATGCTTCAAAGTGGCCGAAGGTTGTACGCTATTCCACTTGGCGTTCAGATGAAGGAGCTGTTCCGAGAAAGCGATATTAGTTCGCGCGGTGTGTTAAGGTCGCGTCCAGCATTACTACCTGAATGGAAACTCATTTCACCAGAAGTGGATGTCTTCCTTTCATGCATCAGAAAACAGGGAGCGATCCCAGGAGACTGAAGCTAGAGGGCTCTGGAGCATATCGGGCCGCACATAGGATTTCAAGTCACATGTACTGATGGGTCCAAAATGAAGGTGGGCGTCGGTGTTGCATTTGTAAATGATTGACACGCGCCCGGGTGGGGGTCAAATTGACAACCCCCTCCCGAAGGTTTGTTCAGAATAATTTCCCAACGGCGCGGCGTAGCCGCGCCAAATTTCGCGTATTGTGGACAGTTAAATAGCAGATCGTCTGAGATAACAAATTAGATGTATCTTGTGAAGTCGCTGACCTACGGCATGTCAAAGTCAGGCGATGGTTTCAGCGAAGGCAATTTCTAAGGAATCCCTCAGTCTGATCGAACAACGGAGTATTAGACGAAGCCATACATATCCGAGATGCTTTCTTAGGCAACACAACAGTTGAATGAGCAAAATACATTGACCTAAGGTCAGGTATGAAGGTCACACCAAGGTCAAAACCAACCTGTTCTATTACTCAAGGGTTAGCTGTATGGGATAGTTTCTGGCGCTTATTTAGAGTTTATTGATAGCAGGAACCGCATTATACATCTTCCGTGGACCTCTTAGAGGTCAGAATAGGTGACTGACCTAAAATGACCTAGGTCAACATTTTGTTTAAAGAACATACTGCCTAGCGTTATCTTTGTCGCTTAGTCAAATACAAAACTCAAAGCGATCTTGTACGGTTTTGGTCACCTTGACCTTCAAAAGGTCAAACAAGGTTACTGGTTTTAAATGAGAATGTGAATTTTTGCTTAGAAAGGTTGTCTACGTTCTGGGGCATTTTGGAGACCAACATGGTACTTGACATTGTTTAACCTTTTTTGTCCCAAAGGTCATAACCTAAGAACCTGAAACTTTGACCTAAGTGAGTTCACGTACAGGTCAACACACCCTGTAATTTTGGTGTCTCTAGCTTTGTTCCCGAGATCTCAGGGGGTGTCAAGTTGACCCCACCCGAGCGAAGGGTATCTAGCCGGCCACCCGAGCGCGTGTTAAGCCACCCTGTCATTTTCTTTACCGAAACACGCCTCACTGTACACGTGCGAGCTCGTCATCATTAGCGAAGCCTTATGCTTCATCGAAGTTGGTGAGAACAAGTCACACGATGCTTCATCGAAGTTGGTGAGAACAAATCACACGTAAGCTAATCCGATTCTTTGAGCGGTCTGTTTTGGCCCTGACAGCCTTCAACTCACCATTTCCCATAACACAGGATATTTTAGTGCGCCTGACAGCGCCTTGCAGGCAAAGCTGTCGTCCTTTGTTGGAAACCGAGCCATGTGGGTACCGCAGGTAACGAGCGTGCTGACGCGGCCTGCCAAACGGACACCGCGTGCATCTTGCACCCGCTCTTTACCCCTACCGGCAAGGAACTTTTGCCCTGCCATCAGTGACCTATGTGAAATGGAAATGGCAACGCTGCTGGGACGTCACAATAAACAGCAAGTTAAAGATGATCAAGCCATAACTGCGTCCAGACATGAAAACCACGCAAGGTTAGACGCGAATACTTAATACTCAGCAGATTACGAACTGGCCACATACACGCGACACATAGCTACCTTGTATGCGGTAGGAGAACGGCCCAAACGTCCTCGTTGTGATGCGCCACTTACGCTTCGCCACGTTATTCACTTCTGCCCACAGCTCGCGAAGAGAGGGCACTTTATTCCGGATGAGATGCCGCAGGTCCTACCTTTTCGGACCTTACTGGTGACGATTCTCGCATGCTTGGCACGAAAAAGCTGCCCCCATTATTGGACAAACATAGGATTTACAGCCATTTTTACACCTCGATAGCCACTTAACTGTTATAGGCGCAAAATGACCTGAGAAGTTGGCGTGTCCTAAAACCCCAATGATCATCATCGTCATCAGCACAAGCTCACGCACATCAAGCTCAGAGAGAAGAGGATTTGAAGCATTAAAAAGGGCATGGCTGGGAACTGCAGTGAATCATTATGACGATGGCTGTCTTAGTTCAAAATCTCACACAGCTGTGGAGCAGTCCCCTTAAGCATGCGGCATTATGTACATGTACCTCTAATCTCATGAGGCCAGGTCGAATAAAGCTTCGGCCCGAGTGTAGTACACAATACGTGTTTTAAGGCATTTATGTCATGCCTTCACTGCATTGTGTGACATAAACAGTGCGCAACCAGCATGTTTTGCACTCAATCGGCGCGACCTTCGATGACGCAAATAAAATTAACCTCTTGCGGGCCTACCACGCTGCGACCTATCGGAAATCCACGGTCTCACCTGCAGACCCGTCAAATGTCAAGGTCTGAATGCAGCGTGGTATGATTCGCACGACATTTTAGCAAGACGTTGAAATGCTGCTGTCCGTTAGCCCCGTTATCCGGTGCAGCTCTCGCTGAAGGTCGTTGAACCAAGAGTCCTGGGACTCCGCGTGGGGTCACCGACGCCAGCTCTGCTGCTGGGAGTCATAGTCTGCCTGTCAGCCTGGCCTGCGGGGCTCACCTAGGTTCTGGTCCAGGTCGGCGATGGAGGGCTCTATGGTGAGGAACAGGCAGTAGTCGCGGCGCGGCGGCGACTGGTACACGCTGCGGAACCCCTTCTCCGGCGGGTACGCTCGTGGTGTGAAGCTGCGCGGAGGAGCTCCTGGTCAAGGTCAGGCAGCGAGACGAGGCTATGGATCGCGATCACTACAACCGTAGTCAGAATATGCCATAGCACTTGACTTATGGATCATTTTGAGCACTATGCTGGCACTGTCAGTCTATAGTTCAAGATTGGCTGGTGCAGAATGCTTTGTTATCAATGAGGGGACGGTGCCACGGGTTCTTACTGGCGAGGGGATGGGGGCAAGATTTTCCAGCTTCCTCCTGGACAAAATGAGGCGTCTTCACAGGCGGCCTCCTGCGCAGCGTCGTAATCAAGCAAAAGGGACACTGAGGGCATGGGCCCCTTTATCAAGTTGCTACATGTCTTTTATCCGAGTAAATGAATGTCGAGTGATACAACTAAAATGGGAGCCTTCTAATTATTCAGGAAAAGCTCTCACTAACCCAAAACAGGGTCTGCATAAGGGGGTCTTATAATCCAGAACAGGATTATATATAAGTATGTATATGCATATATATATATATATACTTATATATTTTTATGAATATTAAACATGCATCATGCCAAAAAAACGGATCAAATCTGAACTGGTGTTCTTTGGTGGTCTGCATATCATATATACATATATTAGACGGCGGATCATTATTATGGTCCCTCATTCATAAAAAAGGCGGCAAATCAGCTGTCCCGTCGGAAAAAACAGCCGGGCTCTATGAACAGGCTGCCAGAATATCCTAGCCGCCTCAGACCCATCACCATGCCGCTGCTTTGAGGCAGGGTGAAGTCCACGGAACATCACCTGCGGCTACCTTACTCGACTGTGAGCAGCTGCTGTCCCTTCGCCATGATCTTGCCGAAGGCGGGGTCGACACGGAAACAGTGCTCCGGATCGTCGCAGCGTCCACTCACGCTGACGTCTTCGGCTTTTTCCTCAGAGAACGCCGCCAGATGGCACTGAGTGAGATCGACCGCCTGAGCCAGAAACAGTGTGTTATGTTGGTTATGTGTTATGTGTTATGTGTTATGCAGCTCTCATTCTGCACCGTGCTCTCACGCGGTCGGCATTCGTAGTATATAATCGTTGCACATGCACGTTAACAGCCTCAGTGGCTTTCCTGTGGTGACCACGTACTAATATGTGATGGTAGTAACCATACGATTGTATTTGCGTTTTTAAAATCTAGACTGTGCAATGTTTCCCGCAAGGAAATGCAGCATTGGTGCGGCATTTATGCTCGTATCATAACAGATTCACTTATGGGCGCAGACATCATATTTTTACAAATGTATCCACATTGTTTTTTCCTTGTGGTCCCAACTTCAGGGTTGGCATGAGTATAACTTTTTATATGGCTTGCGGTCCTATTCCATCTGACCTCCCCTGTCCAGCACCGTACCCCTCCCTCGCCAGCTCCTGTCCGGTGCTGCACTCCCTCCCTCACCAACTCCTGTCAACTATTGTACCCCTTTCCTCGCCAGCTCCTATCCGGTGCTGGGCTCCCTACCTCACCAGCTCCTGTCCTGTACTGTATCTCCACCCTCACCAGCTCCTGTCCGGTGCTGTACTCTCTCCCTCATCAGCTCTTGCCCGATCCCGTATCCTTCTCCCTTACCAGCTTCTGCTTAGTACAGCAGCCCTCACTCACCAGCTCCTGTCTGGTGTCGCATCTCCCTTCCTTACCAGCTACTGTCCGGTACTGTAATCCCTCCCTCACCAGCTCTCGTCCAGGGCAGTACCCCCTCCCTCCTCCCTCACCAGCTCACGCCCGGTCCCGTATCTCCCTTCCTTACCAGCTCCTGTCCGGGCTGGTTCGGGGACCAGCTGACGCTGTAGCAGATAGGCCGTACGCCCGCGTTGTGCAGCACCACCTGGCGCTGGTGCTTGGTGCCGTAGTACACGGCACCAAAGTCCACCAGGCGGAGTGGCGTCTGCCCCGAGGGCTCCAGCACCTGCAGTGCACTCTTGGTCACGTGACCGACAATGCGCACCTCCAGTGGCGCCATCTCCTGGCCGACGAATCTGCAACGAGGCACGACAGCTGATTTCAGTCTTTGCCATTGCGCCGGATGGAAATCCAGCTGCGCACGTCTGACGGCGGCGCGTGGCAGAGACGCCGCGTGTGCTGAGGTCACGTGACCAATACAAACACATCTTGAGCAAACAACAAACAGTCAGTCGAGGTACTTTAATTGTTTGCCCGTCATTTCAGTGATCGACGATGCCATGAGCGCTAAAACGTAGACATTAACGGTGGTATCTATATATCAGTTCCGTTGTTTTAGGCGTCCCGCTCAGCACACCCGTCTATACCGCAGTAACCTACACATACAGAACGATAGCATATGCCGCTTCAAGCGCACGAATTACAGGGCTAATATGATCTAAGCGTGCTTATGCCATGCTTATCTATAGCTTCCTTGACCCTGCATTGCCTACTCGGCTTGCTAAAACAAAGCGGCGACTGATATACTTTTGGACTTAAATCGTACACCAACTCATATGCATCGAAAATATCTTAATTTTCTTCAAAATTACACAGTTCCTCATCATGAAAAGATGTCAGAGGCATCAAATCCGTAATTTAGCTCCATGAAACCGGCGCACGTCGGAGGAGCTCAGTTGCAAGGCACCCGAGTGCGCCACTTTCGCTGACCTGGCTGTCTCGCTGATGCACCCTTCCGACTCCGGGATCAGCTCCACCTGGATGGTTTCTTTTTGTGCGGGCCGGATCAGTCCGCGGCACGGGTCAAAGGTCACGCGCGTGCCGCCCGCGTACTCGATCTCCCAATGGCCGGGCCGCCGGCCGCGGTTCTCCACGGTCAGACGCCTCGTGATCGGCGTGCCATCTGACGGCAGCTCGCCGAAGTTGACCACGCTCGGCGCGCTCAGTACGGGACGCACCGGCGAGCTGGAAGCACGGCCGACACCACGGACGTCTGGAGACTTGTCACAGTGACGGGCTTTCCGGCACGACGTTCAGAGAGTGGCCACGGATGGTTTAAAGGGGCTGGACGTTCAAAAGGACGGTAAAATTACAAGAACCCGGTGTGCAAAGAGGGCTTGAACTGATTGTGCCTACCACAAGCGTTCCCTAACGTTACGTCTTCTTTTTGTGCCAGACAAGTACATGGAATCCGGGTGTAGCTTTTATCCCTAGCAAATTTATAACAGAAACACTGCAACCTGCGCACTTCTTTGTCCAGCCAGCGTCGCAATATCGCTGTGGTCTGAAATGCACACCCCTAGGAACAAGCCAAAGGAGAGTACAGCCAACTGTCAACGCCATTATAGGCTCGGAAGGGCCTCACTCTATTGCCTCCGTGCCACCTTTGGTATATTAAAGCACCAGATCAGCTAGATCCGACAAGGTTGAGGGTTTTTAGCGCTAAGCTTCCAATAAATTGTAAAGCTCTGCAGTTAGTATAAAATGTATGTAACTGCATAGTGTTATTCACGGGCGACAATAGTTCGCCATTCGCCGGTAATTGTGAAGATGCTAGCTGAGGAAAGCCAAGAAACAGTGGGCAAGATGAAAAAGCTAGTCAGGGAGACTCACAATCACAAGTGCTCGCGATGATCTCACACGATGATCTCGTGCGATGCGATGCATGTACTAAAATATGCCTGGTGATTCCTGCGTGGCCTCCGCCAGGTGTCACAATAAGGGGCCAGGGCGCTTTAGAAGTTGAGCCAGAAAACTTGTGCCCGGTGCTGACGAAAGGTCGTTGGTGTTCAGTTTCCCAGAATATAGTGTGTCCACAAGGTATATTTAATCCTCTCATGGTCCTAGACCTCGGATATGGTTGTTTGCTGATTTATGTAGAAGCATTCCTTTTGCTAAGACTTCTTTTTTTGCTATGACTTTTTAGTTATAAAAACGGGGAAAATTTGGTCATAACAATCAAGGCACGCACATTAAGAGATCAAAAGCGCTGCTTTTATCATTGTGACGCGGAAGCTCATTGCGTCACATCTAATGGTGGGACAGTGAAGAGCGTCCGGGCTTTGTTGGGGTTCAAAAACTCCTTTTTTAGGAGTAACTTTTGTTCTTTTCAAAAAACAAAGCAAACTATGACGCGCATGAACGCCCTTTTGGTACGTGCAAGCACTCTTAAAAAGATTAATCGAGGCGCCCCATATTTCGGTCACATGGATGTCGTGCTTCATAATAAGGGAGCTCAATATCCGGAAACGATCAGTAACCAGCTAGCCCTGGATACCGCTGGACCCGAGGTCAGATTCAGGAGGGCAGAGATGATCGGAGTCCTAAGTTCCGCCCCCCCCCCCCCCCCCAATCACCCGATGCTGATCTGTTTCGGCTCAGCTTGGCATATCACAGTGCACGTGGCCGTCACCGGTCCTCACCATACGATCGGTATGTGTATGCTGAACTCTTCGCCGATGAGAATTTTGGCCACGTCGTGCTTCTGCTCTGAGTCGGTGCACTTGAAGACGAGCGTGGCCACCTTCTGCAGGCCGGGGCCGACGTCCGAGATGGTCTCGCCTTTCCCGCCCAGCAGCAGATGGTAGTGCGGGTAGCTTAGGTAGTGATCTTTTGTCTGAAAATCCCGACACCGTGACTCGTAAGAACTGTTACAACGGTGATAAACTTGGCCGTCCGTGGTCACCACAGTGATCTGTTTCGGGTGTGTTTGTACCAGACATGCCTGCAAGGAAGCTAAACGGAGTCGGAGCGTTCGCCGCCCCACCGGATAGTGTTTTGCCGTCCGTTTTGCCTGTCAGATTCGTAGCTGATATCAGATTGGATATCATTACGCCTTGCAGGCATTCGTAGGGAAAATATGGGCTTTCCTACACCAGCCCTGACGATGATTTCTATCGTTGTTTAATTATAATTCAACGTGATTATTACTTGGGTGTCTAAGTTACGACACCTTCTATTAACATGACCATAATAGTCATCGCATCAGGAGAAAAGTTCCGCGATTGACCAGCTCATTGATTGGATAGCAGAGTAAACAAAATGGCAAGCTCGTGGTGACTTCCAACAACTTGTAACGAAAGCGTGGACGTCCAGCAACGTGGCATACGGCGCCCCAGTTCGCAGTAGCATTACGAACAAGGAACATTGGAGTCTAAGGTGGGTGAGGTGAGTCTAATGAGTCTAAGCTGAGTGAGTGAGGGATTCTAAGGAAGATAAGGTGGGTGAGTGAGGAGTCTAAGGATCTTCAAATGCGATCCCTCCGCATAACAGCTCATTTGCTGAGATAGTCGTATACGCATTATGCATGTCTGCTGTCGGCGCCAAAACAAAACTTGTTCTTGACAAACTTGTCCTCGTGTTTTTTGGTAATGGTCATTGGAATTTTGGTGTGATTTTATTGCATTTTAGCCACAACGGAGCGCACAGCAAGGTTAGCCACAAAAAGCTCAACACGACTTTTAAAAAAGGGCACAGTCAAAGTCAGGCGGGAAATCGAGTTTTTCTCCGAGATTATAACACAATCTTTCGACATATTCTCAATAGATACGACGGATCCATCGTCTGACGTCACAAAACCTCCCTCCCATTGGCCGAGTGCCTGCGGGATAATCCGGCCGACCGACCTCAAGACAGCACGGGCTCAGACAGTTGGCGTAGCTTAGGACTGACGAAACGGTAGCCCCTATCTAAATGAAGCCGAACGCTTGCGTCACGGCACATGAATACAATATTTTTTGGTCTTCGGTCTTGACTAAAGCAAATATCTATTTTGAAATATCCTGATTTGAGGGCGCGCTTAAACAGACGTCAGGCTATAATACTGGTACGTTTCGAAGGAAACTGAATCAGCCAAACATTTAATTAATTATCGCTCTTAAAAACCTACGACACATGACGCCTAATCTGATGATGATCGCAGGCATGTATATGCAGTGCTATTGCAAGTGCGAGAAATTCCGACATGCATTCGATACAGTGTATTCATACCAAAGTGCTATTTTACCCAATCACCTTGATTAATCTCACATAGCAATGATGTTTTTATTTCCTAGTCATTATCCCTTATTAAGTTATTGGGTTCGCCTCTTCCACGCAGAACCCAATAACTTAATCAGGCAAAAGCGTGACACCGTTCCCCCAAATCAGATGAACACCTTCATGACTGATTTACGTTTCGCATGTCAGTGGCACATTTGATGGCATTAAGCCAGCAACGAGACGGTCGTCATACCCAGGTTTTCAAGACGTCAAATATCTTGGAGCGATACTTACCGTGTGCGTGACGTTTGGAAAGATGACTTTGACGCTACTTCTGCGCAAGTTTTGGATGCCGAATTTCCTCTTATATGAGACTCCAGGCTCGGTCTCGAGGAACTCTATGGTGTCGGGGAATATCCGTATTCCAAGCTCGTATGCCTCTAAAGCGCTCAAGATCGGCACCCGCTCGGCCGGGAGGCAGCGGTTAGATGCACCGGCAGACGCTGGTATGGGCCCGGCTTTTACCATCTTCTAATTCTGCAGTTCTTCGCGGAACGGGTGAGTAAGTGCATCATACTTAAGAATTCTGTCATCCTGTCAAAGGGGCAAATTTCGCCATATAGAAGCACTGCATATCGTAATTTTTTGAGCCAGCAACATTTCTAGTGACTGCGCTCAACTGATTGTGACTTTCAAAACATTTATGCTCGTTTCTGCTCCTCAAACCATGCGTTGTGAGTTACGGCTACACCTCCGATGCATGCGTTCCCAACACCAACAAACTACGTACATACACCTAGGCAGGAACGACAGCACATAAGTATCATCAACATTGTGTTCGTTTTTTCGCGATGATGGCTTGATAAATACTACACAGTTTGACTGCTTTGTTGTGCCAATAGCGCAGCAAAAATGCTTCTGGACCTAACCGAAGACAGACTTCCTGGTCAGTAAGTGTCCTTTCTAAGCTGCAATGAGAAATGACTTGACATTTTTGTTGTAGAAAATTGCATCTCAACTCGAAATGATGGCCAAAAAATACTTTATAATGCCCCGATATGGGTCGTAGGTATTTAGGAAACAGGGGATATGCACTTCAAGGGAAGGGTGATAACGTATTGAATTTCGTCAGCGCAGAATGGGGCTACACATAAAACCGCAAACAGCCAGCCCTGAATTAATACCTTGGAACTTTGTAACATGCTAAGGTTCGGAAGAGATAGCGTGTGGTACGGGATGCGTTGGACACAAACGAAAACGGCATCGAATGCAACTAAGGTCATATGCACGTCATGGCTTTAAGGAAAAACCCTAGCAGAATGCTGTGGTAAAATTATTTCATCATTTGAACTTGCGGCACTCCACATACAAACATAAACACAGGCGAATGATGTTGGTCACAGCAGTTCAAAATCCGCTGTACACCGCTCCTTGGCTACCATTCAGGTGAAGAGCGCCGTACCGCAGGCTGCGTGAACGCTCCGTGGCGTCATATCTACACACTTCAGTCGTGCGTGGTCCAGTCATGCGCAGCCTGAAGAGAACAGCAACTCTTCCGCAACATGAATCGTGGAGAACATTTTCGTCTCCGCATGGCCTAAGCTGATGTCCGAGTCCTAGTCGGATGCTCTGTTGGTTACATGATGACTGTTTTCGACGCCCCCATCAGCCGCTCTGGGGATGAGGAGAGAAACGGCCCCTTTCTCCGCGAACGGCCATTGTCGGTAGCAATCACCCTGGAAATCGTGTCAGCTGGAGCGGCCGGGTGGCGCCGGGCGTTTCACTTTCTAGGACGGCTCCCTCACTGCGCAGTCCCGCCCGTGCTCCGAACGGAACACATCTCTCTCCCTCTCCCCCTCTCTCCCTCTCGTATTCGCGCTCATTGTATACAGCATACATTCGGTGCACTGAAAGGACATTGTTCCATATTCGACGAGACGATCAGATCCGACTGCTCCCCCGCACTGCGTCATTCCCTCAGCTACCTTCCCCCCAGCCCTGAACAACGCCCCGCAATGAACCGCCGAGGAGCCAACCTGCACAGGAAAAGGCTCGGCCGGGTAGAAAGTGCTGCCTGCTGCTGGCCGCGCCGGCTTCGGAGCTTCGTCGCCCACGGCCGGCCCGTTCCAGCTGAGTGACGCTCACAAAAAAGCACGCCGGCCGACGGCGGCGCCAGCGGTGTGGGTCCTTAGCCGACGCACGCTGCCAGCTCGCGACCGCCGCTGTCGCCGCAGATTTACGACTGGAAAGTCGGCCGCCGGCAGAGGAGCAGCCCTCGCACCGCGCCGCCGCCTTCAAGCTCCACAGAGCGGCGCTGCTGGGAACAGCCGGAGGGCTGCGCTGGGGACATTGCGGCTGCCAGCGCGGTGCTGTCTGTCGCCTCTTAACGCGCTTACATTGCACAAGGCCTTAGCTTTACTGTAAGGCAGGAGGCTTCCAGTTGGGATGGAGCCCCATTGTGACAGCATGGTAGTGGAAGGAAGTGGAAGGTGGCGGAGATAGATGATTTCGAGCTGGCAAGTTCCAAGAGATCCCAAAACTGTAGCGTCCCCTAAAGCAATTGGTGCCCCATTTTATACGGGAAGCAGGACATCGGCGCTATCCTTCTCTCCAATGCGACGATAAATGGCCAGGGTAGCCCCAGCGGCTAAGGGGACGCTCACAGCCTTGGCATGGTCCCACGGCAGCCGGTGGGCGCTAGGTCTTCTTGCCACGCTGAGACACGTCGAGACGTCAGGGCGAGACGCTCCTCGAGCTGAGACGCAAGATGCGAGGCGTCTCCACGAGCCAAGACTTCTGCCCGAGCCGAGACGTTAGGCGTGAGCTGTTCCTTCAAGCCGAGGCTTCTCCCCTGAGCCGGAACGTTGGGGCGAGCTGCCTCTCTGAGTCGGGACGTTAGGCGTGACCTGCCTCTCCGAGTCGAGAGGCTGGGTGTGATCCACGCTGTTGATCGTTCTTATTGCACAACGTTGTCAGTTCCATATGTCTCTGATAACGAACCATTTCTTCTTGCGTCTGATATATAACCTAGCAAAACTAAAATCCGGTGCATTCTTGTAGCTCTCAATTGCCGGAAGACCGTCAAAGCTGTCAGCTTCCGGCTGCTGAAAAGCTGTCAGGCGTAGTTGGCCGTGACAGTGACGACAAACGACACACATGTCAACGTACCCAAGTATGTCCCGTTATAAATATTGGCATACCCCTACTAACAGGTGAAGTGCCTAATGGAACGTGCCAAAAATGAGGTATCTTAGAGAGCAAATCAGAAAAAGCCCTCACAAATTATGACTGGCACAAATATAGGCTCGTTTAAGTAATGCCTTACCTGGGGTTTTAGGTTCTGGCTTACCTGCCGTTTTGGGCCATGGCTTACCTGACGTTGAAGGCTCTGGCTTACCTGCCATTTTAGGGTACAGCTTACCTGAAGTTTAAGGCACTGGGGCGCCTTGGTACCGCTGATGTTGTCGGGTCCTTCACAGGAGTATGGGATTCACTGCAAAATCCGTTTCATAAATGCAGTGAGACGCCATGATTCATCTCGAAACGTTTTCTAGCCTCCATATCGTGGCAACAGTTATATTTCAAGAATCCTTCGTGGCCCACACAGCACATTTAAGTTTTGACGGCCTCATTTTTTTCCGGATCGTCCGAGGCTGGGGATCTTTTCTATGTCGGTGCCCCTTCTGGCATTTCAGGAATCTAAACAGCTGATGTTCGGCCGTCTTGGGACCGTCACCGTTCTGGTTTACGGGTTTTTGGTAACCCTCTCGGATGCAATGAACCTCTTCTCCAGAATCTCCAGAATCTTCTCCGGAGGACTCCTTTGTCGTTTAGTGGGTACTTACAGCAGCTATGTACAAAATGACACAGAAAAGCGCGCAGCAGTGGCGTAGGAAATTAAGCGGTGGATTTATAGTCGGCGAAGGCCTGCGTGAATGTTACTTTACTTTCCCGGGGAGCAATGTGTAGTTTCCGGTCATAGTTTGACTGCTAGTGCCTCATAATGCAAATTATGTAAATTACTGCCTGGTTTGGTGGCGGGTCAAATAGGGTCGGCCTTGCGAGGTCATACCAGGCCACCAACAGAGGTTATTTTAAATCGACCCATGAGCCCTTTCCATGGTCTAGCGGTTAAGTTCCGCACTCGTAGTTTAGTAACACTAGGTTTCGCCCGATTAGCGTGGAAATATCAGCTGGCACCTGGCCAAGCAGGGCGCACGTGGTCCGGGTGGACATGTCGTGTCGCTCTGAGGCATGTCACACCCTTTGCGGTCCTGTCTGGCGAAAGTGCTGGATGCAGAGTTATCCTATGAGCCGGAACGGCACGACCCGGGTGGTGAGTTCAGCCCTCGCGCAGCGTGCTTTACTTCGCCAGTGTTCCTGAACCCGAAACCACCGGTCTACAACCACCGAAAAACCCTAATAAAAACTGTTAGGCCAAAAGGACTTGGCAGCCCATGTATGAAGCAAAATTCAATAGAACTAATATGACTCCAAACCAACTACCAACATGTGTCGTAATCTTGTACACAGAAACGCTAGAAATTCGTATACACGCAAGCAGTTGCCCTGAGCTTAACATGACTTCACCTTGGTCTAAACCGACCTTGAACGTCACTGTCTGCTAGCGGACGGTAATGTTATGGGAGTGTCAAATGTCAATAGCGTGGTCGCAGACGGTGCAATGAGGTGATACCATCGGGCAAGAAGACGCGTCTTTGTTTGAAGCATGTGCTACAGAGCTGTGCGCCCATTACACGGGTGCTCAAAGGCCCTGAAGCTGCTAGTAAGCTTGGTTAAAATTTGAGATACTTTGCGCGACCTTTGACGTGGTCGGTGATGTGGTAGATGCCAACTTACCGGCTTACCAGTAATATGAGCTAGGACAATAGATTGTCATATTGCCATTTGAATGTCTGATTCGACGTCGAGACCTTGCAAGAGCGTGGGAGCCAATTTTCCTCCTCAGGAGGCAGCCTTTGGTTGCCGACCACGTAGCATTTGGTGGCGCATTAACGGCGGTACCAGATACGCGGAGGTAAAATAGCGCCAACGCAAGGATTCTGTGGCGTTACGAAACTTTGCGTCATGTTTCACGGTAATTTATCTACTACATGCTTTCACCGAGCCGGTAAATGTCATGTTGTCTACTGCCGCACATTTTATGTCAGCAGCCGTGGTCTCAAAAAATCTTTCAGACTTTGTACATCAAAACAAAAATTCTGCATTTTTTTTTTGTCGTCAACCGTGACCAACATACTTCTAACACGTGCTCTGAATAAAAGTGCATCTGCTATAGGTTGCTATTTTGGCCGACCGAATCGACCGCTTCTGCCACAGAGGTACCTGGGCAAACGCCCCATTGATCGCCCGATCATCGACCCAAACACGAAGCACTCGCAACAAATCATCCACGCCTCAGCCAGTTTCCGTTCGCATCCTCCGCTCAGCCCAGCCGAGACGTGCGGCGCGCGTCGCGAAAGAAAGCGAGAGCAGCCCGCCTATAAAACGTCGACGCTCCGGAGAGGCGGCACAGTTACCGTCCGCTCAGCCACCATGCGACCAGCCGGAGCTGTGAGTCGGTTGTCGGTGCGCCGCCGGGGCGTGTGTCGCGCGCTCCGTGCCTCGTGCCGGTGTTGTGTACGGGAGGGGTGAAGAGCCGCGGACCCGGCAGGCGTTCTGGAGCAGTGTCTCGCAGCTGGTGTTCAGTCTGTGCGCTGGTGCGGCACACACACGGACACACACACACACACACACACACACACACACGCACACACACACACACACACACACACACACACACACACACACACACACACACACACACACACACACACACACACGTATATATATATATATATATATATATATATATATATATATATATATATATGGCATGGCGCTGGAGTGAGGGCTCATACCGTTGGCGGATCTGGGTCGGCTGATGTAGGCCGCGGTTGCTGGGGCTCTGTGGTGCGGAACGTCAGCACCCCGTCGGTCAGAACTGGCGGAGGCGTCTCCTGACGAGCCACGCTCACAGCAGGTTCCGGGCCACGTTACATGTGCTGTTCTCCACTGCCGGTGAGGTGGACTGGTCGCTGGCCGATGTTACTGTCTGGAGCGCGATTGTCTCTGACCGATGTTTCTGTCTGCAGTTGATGCTGGTTTTTCTGGCCGCGGCCTGCCTGCTGGCCCTGGTCCAGGCTTTCCCCCAGGGCGGATACAAGCCGGCTCCGTCCTACTCAAATGGAAGAGTCAAAATCCAGGTTAGTTGTGACGTCGTTACAGCTAAGGGGCTGAGGCTAAGTTGTAACATTAAAAAATTCACCCGGTGTATTCTCCGATATGTTTCGTCTTATTCCGCGCTGCCAATGCTACCTGGCATCACTGTCAGGTAAATTAGTACGGTGAATGCCGCGGAGAGCGTTAGTCATAGCTTTGCCATTTAAGCATCCAAGCCCCTCAGATTTGACTCCATGAAAACGACACCGTTTGGGGCGAAATATTTTCAGTAGATCAGTGGCTGTCGCGTCCCCACTTCTTGCATGCTTCTGTACGCGTGTTCGCTGGCGGCTGACGATGTGTCCGCGTGCAGGCCTACCGCGGCCCTAACAAGGAGAAGGTGGGCTACGAGTACTTCGCGCCGTGGGGCTACTACGTCACGCAGCCCGAGGACGACAAGGGCTACGGCCACTAAATAGCGACACCACTCAGGACAGGATCAGCGTCGGAGGAGCGGATCAGGTTAGCGCTGGCAGTCAGAGGCGGAAACCGTTATAAAAAGAAAAGAAATTCTGGTGCACATCACGATGCATTCACTTATTTCCTCTTTACTCACATAGTTTCCTTTCCCACGTTAAGAAATGATGTGAAAACGGTTCAAATGTGTCAACAACATTGCAAGAGAATTGAAATGAAAAATTCGGCTGCAACAAAAGTGAAAACCGTTTCATGGCAGCAGTTTGTGGAGGCGTTAGACATTCTCTGCTGTACTTTGTGCTTTTCTACTCCATGCATCATGTTCGTGGTCATGCATCGTCGGTGATATGATGAGTTGATACGAATCGTTACGTCTTTCGTGCAACTTTCTTATTCGTTGCTTTGCATGAACAATTGTTTGAAGGGCATAACTACGAATGAAAAAAATACTAGATTACAGAGCAGGATTGTAGGCATTGCTCACGTAATCTGGATTCCGCATACTAATGCATAGTTACCTGTGTGAGCGTATCTACCAGGCATTCTAGCGTATTTGAAACGTTTTAGCATGTGTGTCTGTTGCTATATCGAATTAGCTCCACCCACGTATGCTAAAAACACAGACACCGAACACTCGGAGCCCCGCCCACTCGGAACGCAGCGTCGTCTCCAACCCCGCTAACACGGCGCCGTGTCCGTTTCCAGGAGGATACCCACTAGTCTTTTCATCAGCCGGCAGCGGTCGCGACGACGTCAGTGGTGATGCGTCGCGACCCCTGCCCCTCCCCCTGCGTGGGGAGGGGCCCGGCTGACCCGAGCGCGCAGCGGCAGTGCCACGTTCCCTTGTTGGCCGGTCATCGCCATTGTTCAGTATGTCATGTTGTGTGGACATGTTTTTAAATAGACGTCATGTGTTGAACCTCAGCAGGCATCTTTTCATTGGACGTGGCGTGGTCGCGTGTCGCCAAGAAGTGGTGCCTGCTTGACGCCGCGCTTTTAAGCACCCCTTCGTGAGCACACGACAGAGGAGACGAGCAGCGAGCGTTTCTCGTCCAGCATTTCTCTGTTGCGGACGTTGCCACGCGTCAGTACCTGTCTCATTCTGTCTCCCAGGGCCATGATGAGTCTGAAGATTCAGCGGCAAGCTGTGACCAGTGTTATTCTAAGCTATTGCTAGACTCCCACAGGCAGTGCATGTACATAGCCATTAGGAATTAAATGGACATAAGCAGAACCTCCAAGCTCGCTTCATTGCCCAGTTAATGACCTTAACACGAAGCGCTTGCAGCAAATCACCCACTTCTCAGCCATTTTCCATTAGTATCTTCAGCTCAGCCCAGCAGCGACATACGGCGGGAAATGAACGGCGCGAGCAGCCCGCCTACAAAGCGTCGGCACCACGGAGGCGCGGCACGGTCGCCGTCCGGCCAGCCACCTTGCGACCAGCCGGAGCTGTGAGTGAGCTCCGCGCCCCTCGCCTCGAGCCTGCCTTGCACTGGCCGAACGGCGCCCGCCCTACCAGTGGCCCTCTGCAACAGCATATATATATATATATATATATATATATATATATATATATATATCATTCTAACCATGAACTGCTTGAGAATCACAGAGTTCACTCACTCCTAGGTCTGCACTCTGCACCACCACCGTGTATGGTGCTTTTCTGAGCTTAGTCAAGCGTTCTTTGATTTGACGCGTTTAGACTGGCAAAAGCGGCAGCGGCATGAGCTGGATCCATTTGATTCGTCCGAAGGCGAGCACGTGGCACACTGCTCCTGAGTCGATCCTTCCTTAATTTTTACTTTTAACAACGACTACAACGTTTCAGTATACGCATGCCATCGCTTACCAATCACCTGAAGCAACCATTTATCCTGGTGCAAAAACCACGCCGCAGTCTCCATGAAGTTGCCACGCCCGTCCTGTAAAAATGTTGCGGGGTCGCCCCTTCCGACGCCTGTGGAGGAACCCATGGCCACGTGGTTGGTGTGACAAGTGCATGCAGTCATGCGTGAAACAGCTGAAACAAGAGCCTGAAGGAGCCGTACGTGGACGCGTATCCAACCCATGCGTGTCCGGAGGCTAGACGGTGACACTCGCAAGTGAGCTCGATAAAAGCATGCACCTGGGGTCGTGATGATGATGCATGGTAACCGGTTCTGTATTCAAAAAAGATCGTCAGACCGTAACGTTCTGATGAGCCGACGCTTCAACGGCGAACGGGAAGACGGCGAGGGGGCGCGTAACCTGGAGGACAGGGCACTGAGCTGTGTACGCTGTAGGAGGCCAGCAGGAGTGACGTGCCGCGTAGCCCAAATCCATAACATTTTTTGGATCCGCTAACTGCTTCTTGCAGAGGGAGTCTTCTTTAGCTTTAGTTCTACCCTGGCATAAGAAACTACGCTGCCGTCCAATATAAAAGCCCGAATCAGAATGCATTCCGCTTAGAAGCGAAGCGAGTTGGCATCATCACGCCGCGCCGCAAGACCACGAAACCACCCACTTAACAGCGGCTTTAGTCGAAATCCGAACCCGGACATACCACAGGCGAGACCAGCACCCTAACCATCATCCGCTGGAAATGCGGGCCCGGCGGCAGAAAATTTGTGATCATAATAGGACTGGTGCAGTGTGAGTTGATGAATTTCGTGATCGTTTGATGCCTATCACGCATGGCGCCGACTTTTCGCACGGGATTCTGCATGTTTGCACTTGCTTCCCTCTAATCCCGGCAATCCGGCTATGCTTGACACGTACAACCATCTGAAAATTTTTTAGAGGGTGTATAAGCCCGTTGCGCAGCCACCCTCCATTTTGAATGGTGTAAAAGCCCGGTGCGTAGCCGCCCTCCATTTTAGAGGGTATATATGCCCGGTGGGTAACCGCCCTCCGTTTAGGAGGGTGTATACGCCCAGTCTTTTCTTATATATAATTGAACCAAACTCTTATTTTTCATTTCACTTGCGCACTGACTCATTTTTACTTTTCGTAACAAATCATATACCAATATTTGCAGATACCCCTACACAGCTAATAGGGTAAAGGGCAAGCGCCTTTATGAAACCTGTCTGAACTTGTTGAAACCTATGAAACCTGAAAACTTTCCGTAATAAATCATATACCGATATTTGCAGATGCCCCCTACACAGCTAATAGGGTAAAGGGCAAGCGCCTTTGTGGAACCTGTCGGTAAAGCAGATAATAAGTTCAGTGGCTAGAGAGTAATCGACCTCCTATACACTAGGAGGTTTTGGTTCAACATTATAAAGCAAATGTTGGTTGAATTGACGACACTATCAATATAGCATTTATTGAGGTAAGTACCTACTGCAATTAAACGATGCCATAGAACAATCATTATTGATACTGTCAGTACTGTCAATCAATGGCGCAGGCAGGGGGCACAGGGGGTACGTGCCCGTGACCTCTTTGGTTCCAAGGGGCCCAAATGGCCCCAAATTTAGCCAGAGATGGTATTCAGGGGTCCTGGCCCGCAGTGCCGGGTACTCCACGCCAGACAGAGGGCCCTGTGCGCTAATCGGGGGCCCCATGAGTCGATGCAGGCCTTTACACCAGTCGAACACCACTAGCACTGCACAGTCGGCTCTGTATTAGCATGGGCCTCAGGGGCCCATTTATCAAGCAGGGACGAAGTCGGGGCCAGCGATTTACAATGGTCAAGGCCCCAGCGTCTGTGAGGGGCCCACAGTGCCTAGCAGGGGTCCTGTGTTGGCAAGGGAGCCTGTGTCGACCAGAGGCAGTGTTCCACGCGTCCCGGGAGAGCCTGGAAGGCCCACTGGGACCGACGATGAAATGTCCGATCAGAAGGCCTAAGGGCATGAAGGGCTGGCCATAGCCTTTTCATGGGTCCCGGGCCGCGGTGACAGTCCTTCCGGTGAAATTCGAAGTGACTTTGCGCCGATTGGGTACCCCCCGAGTCGATCAGGGTCTACATGTTGGCCAGGCAACATCAGTGCCGCACGGTCGGCTGCGTATCGGTATGGGCCTGAGAGCTCACTTCCCAAGCAACGACAAAGCCGAGGCCAGCGAAATACACTGGTCGGGTCCCTGTATCTGTTACAGGCCCACGGTGCCTAACGGGGAGTTATGTATCAGCAGGGGGCCCCGAGTCGGCCAAGGGCAGTGTTCCATGAGGCCCGAGGAGGGGCCTGGACTCCTCCGGGGTGCTCACCGAGACCGATGATCAAGAGCCAGAATAGAGGGCTTGAGGACTCTAAGGGTTGGCTGTGGGCCACATACATAAATGATCAACGTAAAGGATCTCGCCCCGGAGGGCCGTAACGTGAAACATCATTCAGAGCGCCTCTTACACCGATTTATGACCCCTGAGACAATGTGGGTGTCTATTTCGGTCAGAGACCAGATTGCTGAAAGGCCCACAACGCTGGCTTTATGCCATATGAAAGATCTCACCCGTAGGACCGTGATCTCAAATGTCACTCAGAGATCTCAGCATGACCAACCGGTGCATTGAGCTTCGAACTGGAACTCGGCGTAAGAGCTCTCATGACGCCGAAAACCAGTTGCTGAATGCCTTAATATTGCTTACAGCGGGGCAAAACCGGTACGTAGACGATACGATTTGATCCACATTTTGTACACAAAAACCCAATACACCTAACACTATCGGACTATTGAGCCCATTGACCTTATGACAATTTTGTCGAGGTCGATGAGGCACACCACACGGGAAAATGACGTCATGGAATCTATAAAATACGCAAGATGTTTTACCCTTAAGTATACTACTTTGACGAGCAATAGGCCGCTTCTATTTGCCTACTATAAACTTTTTCACTGTCAAGATACTGATGTGGGCACACAGCCAACCAAATTTTAACTGGGGCCTCATTTTGGTGTGGCAGCATTTGCTGCTCCAATCCGAACAGGCTCAATGTTTACATGACGGAACATTCTCGGCACCCTGCGGTCCCCGCGTGCTTGGTTGAAGTTGGTCGCGTGTGTGCCGCTGCGAGGGTGTGGAATAGTTAACCGGATTATCAGGTAAATGACTACGCAGATAATGACGATAGGTAGTCGGGCTGGGGCAGACGTGTGTGATAAGTTCATTCGCTAGCGAAGTCAAGCAAGGGCGAACTTAGTGGAGAGCCAACCGGCTTGTAGTTGGAGCCTCGGAGCTCGCCCGCTTGCTACAGGCAATGACATTCTGAGGGTGCTTTTTGGCGATTGTCTTAAACAATCCAAGGTATTTGACTGGGATTTTTTGGTCAATGGCATATTAATAAGTTGCCTTGCCTTACCTTTCCTCATGGTAATTAGGAATACAAAGGCCACATGACTTGTCAATCCCAGTCTCACTCAGCTCCCAATCAGGTGCCCAAACAATTTCATTTTAGGGGCATGTTTGGTAAGGAATGCCATGCGTGGTGTTAGCTCACTTAATTTTGGTCTGGACTTAAGCTGTCCAATGGTGGTTGATAATGCCACAAGCAAAAGATCATTTCAATCATTTATGGCCTGGTTGCTGGATGACCTTTGATTCATAAGGGTCCTTGCCTTGGATTCACTTGGTAGCAATCCATTTGATTAAAAGTAAATTGGACAATCAGATTGACATAATAGTCCACAAAAGGCAGTGTTTTAAACATATACTTTGTCACAGGTGCAATGAATTAATAGGTGCCTAGGGACAGCCAGCTAGGTATTTTTAAACATGAGTGGTGGAATGTTCTTGAAGTTGTGTGGGTCAGAAGCAGACCATGAGGGCAGGCATGGGAAATCCATGTCTATGGATCAAGATGCCTTCTGTTTTCATTCAAACTCACATGTAAGACATTTTTTAATTAAATGTAGCAGTCTACAAAATTGATGGTAACCAAGGACTTGTAGCAGTGTGCATGGGACACCTGTTCTTAATTATTTGGGCAGGTTAATGATTAGATTGAGAGAAGGAAATCAGCCTCTTGGAAGCAAAAATATATTGGCATATTTTCTTGCATTTTGTAATGTATTGTTCACTGTAAGTTATAAAACAGTGTATTGGAATATCTCAAATGTCATTAAAATTCAATCAGTTGCTCCACGTAGTTGCCATGGAACAGCTTTCAAGCTGCTGTGGAGCCTTCCACACTTGCCTGACACATAATGCCACCCATGGAAGCTTGCTTTAAAATCCCTTATTCTATGAAGTCAGCTAAACAATTCCATTGAATTATGCAACAATTTCCACTCAATTTTCCCATTCCATTTGTTGTCATGATGCAGCCAGTCCACTCTGAGCTGACTCTTAATCCTTGCCAATGTATTGTCACTGAAAATTCATCTTAGGCCAGCTTCTCCTATCTCATAAGCCACATGCTTGAGCCTGTCACCAGCAGCAACATCTCTGTGGCAGGCAGCCATGGTGGGTGGAGGAGTGGGTAATTGTAAGACATGCTGTGCTTAGATAAAGAAGGTTTTTGAATAAAACTGTTTTTACTGCTGTGTTCGAGACATTTTTGACATGCTCACCTCTACCAGTAATAAGACATTTGAACATGTCTTGCAGTTAAAGCATAAGTGTTTTTGTCAAAGGTTTTGTGTCATGATAAAATAAGGTGTCATTGTTCTGCACACATGCTAATACCACACTAGAAAGAGAAAGGAAAGCAAAGTATTTTTCAGTTTCCTGGCTTTCATGCTTTTATAATTTTGCATCTTATGAATGATATTGAGCAGTCTTTTAGGCAACACCATAAGGAGTTGGCAACTCTACAGAGTACCATGCATTCTGCAGAGATCAGTTTGTGTCCTGTACTCTCAAGAGATTCAACCAATAAGTAAGATTCCGTAAGCATTTTTGGTAGGCAACAGTTCTGTCATGCCTTGTTTGACCCGTGTATATTCTGCTGCTGAATGAATTGCTGATCAGTTTCCTTGGATTTTCTTGCAGTGTTCAGTGCCATAGACAGCACCATGGACAAGGAGAGGTTCGATGGAATGCTCCTGGCTATGGCTCAGCAGCATGAAGGTGGAATACCGGAGGTGAGGAGCCCAGTTTACAAGCTATCACAAAGCGTGAGGTGATCAGTATTCGGTCTTTCTATCTAAATCTTTGTATTTTACATTTCTTGGACACAGTCCTTCCATCAGTTCTCCATTCTACACAGTGGTGAAAAGATAATTGAATCCTTGTCTTTTAGCTTCAATAACAAACAATGGTCTAGCTCATACCCATGTAGCCATCTTATCTCATCCAACAACTTAACATTTGCATGCACATCTGTGGCATGCTTCCAGTTGTAGCTGCCCACTTCTTTTCGGTGGAACTGAAAATGGCTGTGCAATTGATGGTGACTCATCCTCCTAATCCACATATGTTGAGTGGCAGATCATTATCAGTCTTGTTAGTGCACTGGTTGGCTCTCTTTCAGCTGCTGGACACCGTGTTCAGCTTTCTGGCGCGGAAAACCGATTTTTACACAGGAGCAACTGAAGAAGCAGCAAAGCAGGTCAGAAGTTCTACTGATGGGAGAGCAATGTAGAATGAATGCACTGGCCTTCAGTCATTCATTTTTCAAATGTTGAACCCTGACCCCTGAAAAATGGCCAAAAAGATCATAGCTGTTAGGTTGAGGCGAGGCGCGACGAGCCCAGTCTAATACAAGGACCTCATACGCGTTCGAGGTTATCTCACTTACAGGGGGAAGGAGGGGGGGGGGGCCTTGAAGACAGCTCATATGTCACGCGTGTGCGATCTGTGCTTACCGACGGTGCGTTTCTGATCATGCATCAGGACATTATTTATTGCCATAGATTACTAGGAAATGAACTAGTTGTTTTTGGGCTTTGCTTATGTCGCGTGATATACCATGTGGCGCTACGTTACATAGCGCCACATGGTTCTTAAAGTTTAATTGAGGCTTGATTTTGGGCGCAAAATGACCTCACTGGTGCCAGCGTTCCCCAAAGCATCAAATTCAATGAATAGAACATTGGCTTGGTCAACTATGATGTCATGATCCACACTTTTGAAGGGGCTTTGACGTTTTTTTTTTTTAGGCAGTGTGTACGAGCATCATGATCCTAGGCTAGCTCCCGTCGGGCGCCGCGCGTCATGCTCAGATGCCACTTAGGCTGTGGGCTTGGCACTTGGCTGTGGCGTTAGCTTTGTGTGTGCCGGACCTGTTTTGTATCGCGGATTCGCCTGCACGCTTGGCCCGCAAATACCCGTCTCCGCCGCGCCGCTGGCTCCACCTGGCTCTCGCCTCTGGACTCCCGGGTCTTCAGTGACCCGCCTCCTCCGCGCCGCTGGCTCCACCTGGCTCTCGCCTCTGGACTCCCGGGTCTTCAGTGACCCGTCTCCTCCGCGCCGCTGGCTCCACCTGGCTCTCGCCTCTGGACTCCCGGATCTTCAGTGCCGGGCGGCAGGGCGCCGGGCCTGACCGTGCGCGGCGCCTCGGTTTCAGTTGGTGCTGGACAAGTTCTTGGAGCACGGACAGCAGGCTCGCGAAGCCAAGGACCAGAAGAGGCGACAGAACGAGGAGGCCGACCGCAAGAAGCGCGAGCGCCTGGAGCGCGAGAGGCAGCAGGAGCAGGCGCAGCAGCAGGAGCCGCAGATCCGTGAGGTCTCGGACGAGGAAGCCGCCCGCATCCAGCGCGAACTGGACGAGAAGGTGCAGCTAGAGCGGGGAGACGCGGCCGCATGAAGGCTGTTTCTCCGTTATCACCAATGCTGTCAGCATGGAGACAATGTGGCGTCGCTGGCTAGAATTTCACGGCTAACTTAAAATGCGCACCATGGCATGCCAATTAACACAATAACTGTTCTGTTAGTTGGGATGCATGTTGTCAGGTTATAGCATTCTTCAGGGCCTGCTTATCAGGAAGCATAGCCCTGATAAAGCTCTTTACATTGATTAGCTTGGATCAGTGTCAAGTTGTAGCTGTTACCGGAATTCGGTTTTCCTTGTCCTTAAGGCATGATTTTCATGTGCATTATGGCTGCATGATGGGAATGCGTGAAATGCGTTTGACGTGTGCAGGTTAAATGGTTTAAGTTCGGGAACTCAGCCAGTTTGGAGTGGATTGCCAGAACGTGTGGGGAAAGATGACTGGATGGCAGCAGAGCACTTTCTCAGTGCATCTCTTCTTATGTTTTCGGGGAGAAACTCGACAGCCAAATGGTCTGGGCCTGTCTGTTATTTAGTTCATTGCCTGTCTCCTCTCAGTGTATGTGCACAGCACACTCCTGACCGCAGTAATTGTTAGTTGTTACTGCGCTACTACAGCAACATTATTGGGGAGTAAGTGCACCCCACCAGCCCCGAGCTAGGCAGCTCATTCGCGCGTGTTCGTACTCCGGTTGTCTGCAGTGTGTTCCCTCCATCTCAGGCGAAGGGGGCGGCGGCCACGGCCCCAGCGAAGGCGGAGGACGAGGACAAGAAGGCCGAGTCTGGGGACGAAAGTGACGAGGAGTCGAAGGGCAAGCTGAAGCCTAACGCAGGCAATGGCTGTGACCTGGACAAGTACCAGTGGACCCAGACGCTGCAGGAGCTCGAGGTCAGTCGGCCACCTGGTGGCGGCCGCGCGCACTGGCAGTTTGTGTACGTGGTGAGGGTATAGGTGGCTGCACTGTGCGAGGCATAGATGACGCTTGCGTCACGTCGCGCCGCGTCTGGTATGCGTCACGCCGTAGACATGATGCTTGATTTCGTCATATCGTCTTTTTATGATTTGAAGAATGAAAACTAAGTCAGAGAGACCAGAAAGCTCTACCCGTCTGTATCTTGAGTCTGAGAACAACAAAAGCCCTTAGTAAGTCCAGGTGTGCATATAATGTCAATGCAGCCTGAGTTATGTGAACTAACAAAAGCGTTGACATTCGTGTTGGAACACTTGGCGTATCTTTGATTGGTCGGCCAAATTCACGCGCATGTCCCTCGGTAGTCCAAAGCCAGGACGTCGCAAGTACCAACAACCTTATTTTACACAATGGCAATCTTTATGTTTTTGCGACAGATCTTAGAGACCCCGTGACAATTGTGATTGTTTGAGCAAGAGGACTTTGTATCTAATAACTGTTTCATAGATGTTAGTTATTGGTACCCAAATTTAGTCATTAAGCAAATAAATCAAATTGTGTATCTTTTCCCTCATCGGTAAAGCCAGCTTTCCCCATGACGGTGTTCAGGCAAAAAAGACGTATGTAAAGTTGACATTTTATGAAAGAGCTTTGCAGTCTTCCTTTGTGGTCAATGGGAATTAACAATATCTGGCAGATAAATATATCTGTGTGCATAATCTTTCATACGTGTTGACCAGCCAACCTTGGAATATTACATCATCTTTTTATTCTTCAAGTTTTCCGAACCTTTTGGCCGGAGGGATTTCAGGGATCCCAGCTCACACTTTGCCGCTCTTGTTGCGTGATCTGGAGCCGACTTCTCCCAATGGTAACCATAGCTGCTGTACTTGCTGGACGCTGTGTCTGGTCCTGCGGCCTTCGCGGCCCATCGTTGGCCGGTGCCGCCAGCGGTGCCTGTCATCACCCACCCCACCCCGCGCCGCCCCGCGCCTCCTGGAGCCGGGCAGGCGGGGTGGACGGGCGTGGGCGCCTCGGGCTGACACCAGCGCCCGCTCGGCTCCGCGCCGCCGCCGCTGGCTTCCGCTTCCGCGAGGTGCATCAGCAGTGTACGGTGTCGGACCGGCATCGGCGCCCGGCGGAGCGGGTCGGGTGTCGGCTGGTCGGTACGCCGCCCGCTGACAGGCTGAGGTGGTGCGCGTGGCAGGGGGGGGGGGGGGGGTGCGCGGGGAGGGGGCGGCGGTCGACGGCCGGTGTGGGGCGGGGTCGTCACAGTCGCAGGTGACGAGGACCAGCATGTCTGGACCGCAGGCGGTGTGACGACCTGGGCATCGGGAATTGACCCCAGAATGACGATGTGCGCTGAAGCCAAGCAAATGAAACGTGGATTATCCGGATGATCGTTCCCGGTCGGACACTGCAAGTGCTGTCAGAGGTAGAGCACCACGTGTTTGGTCGAATATTTACTCTGCGCGCGTGCCGGGGTTTGGCTTGTCCGCTTGGGTCTGCTAGTCCAATTTTCCAGAATTCGTCCTCAAACGCTCTTATTTTCCGTTTAAAAACCAATGTGGCGGACTGTGTATCTGCTTGACTGCTTATCACTATCAAAAAACCTTTTTAGCTCACTAAGCGTGTTTAGGTTTTTCCTCTAGCAGCCAAAATGTTTCCTCAGTCACTGGTGGGCTCGATTGCTTATGCAATCATTCTTCTTATGTGTCCTGGCTCCTCCCTTCATCTCACAATGTGGCGCCTTCCTTTGTCACGGGAGGCACTGCGGTCGCCTGCCATGAGCGGCGTTGCGGCCACGGGGACGGGCGTCCTGTCCGAGCGACCGCACACGCGCCGAGGTCGAAACCCGGTGGCGGGACAGCCTGCCCGGGCCGCGGCGGCGTCCCACCATTTACCTCTTCCCTTGGTCACGCAGGGCTCAGTGGTCAGGCGCGGCCGCAAGGGCTGTGGTAAACTGTTAAGGGAAGTTTTGGAAAACTCCTGCAATGTAAAAGGGTTTCCAAAGCAAGCCTTTGTAATGAGCGGTAAGAGAGCACGCAAGGCGCTATGTCGACACAGTGCTATCCAAATAATTACAGCAGTTTCCGTGGGGTCGTGACTGAGTCTCATGATCATGAGATGGCTGACACAATATGGTATTCAAGTTGCCACGGTAGTCCCGATTACTAACTATGAGATCAATTCGTGTTCTCCAACGCCAAAGCGAGGGACAAAGCCAGCCACAAAACCTGACGGTGAATTGATCAGATCCTTCAAACATCTGTTCTGTTGTTGGCGGCCATCCGTCTCACGGATATTGACAGCCGTACTGGAAATGGGTTAGTGCTGGGTAAAGTAAACTTTCCTGCTTTAGACGCGAGCGGTGATCAAAATCACCTGCCTGTTTATGTCTGTGACTTTTTCAGGTGCCATGGACAGATATATTTAGTCAAACGCATAAGTTTTCAACGTAAACCTATCTTGATTCGCATGCACCCGACACAGGACTCAAAGCGATCAGCTAGGCGAAAAGCAGCCACATTGCCCCCATGTGACTGTCGCGTGACGGCACCCATGACTGTCACCGTCTCAGCGGGCCTTCAACGCCCCGCAGAGGGCGTTCTGTCGTCCGATGTGCGTCACATTACAATGTATTTGCGACAGCGTTCCCGGCGGCTCGCTGCCTTTGCTTGGCTCTGCCATCACCGCTGCTTCATTCATCACGTGAACACGAACATCATGAATGGCCATGCATACAGACGGCCTTGCCGTGCCAGGGCGCGGACGGAATGCTGCGGTAGCGGGTGCTCTCCAGAAGAGCTGGATTAGGACGGTGCTTGGAGGCCGGATCAGACGGGGTTTCACGTCGGCAAACTACAGCTTGCCGAAGAATGCCTTGAACAGGCCCGCTGAAGGCATCGCGCTGATTTTTCGTGGCCTTGCTAAGCCCGAACACTGACGTTAACGTGGCCCTCGCGGACCGTTGGTCTTTACTGGGTATTTGTTGAGGTTTTGTTCTTATTGCATACAAGCGGCGCGGGAAATCTATGTATATAATCCCATAGTCCTTTATAATCCTTACCATGGGATTCCAATAATAATCGGTTATAGTGTGACTGTTCTCCAAGCTGAGCTTTCGATGATCGGCTTTGGTATGTTGGAGAGTTATGAGCTAATTTCTACGGGTGTTTAGAAATGGCCTATGATTACCGGCGAAAAAGGATGGAATTACCTTTGGTTTGTTGCGCTTCATTAGCGTTGTGTGCATGCTTCAAATTTCGTTGTGGTGAATACAGCATTCATTATGTAGGGGTGACTTGGTTGTTTCGTATGCTTCAAGTGGTGTATTTATCTAACCGGGATGCATTCCCCCCCCCCACACTGTCATGCCTCTCACTGGTTGTTAATGTGTGAGGAGATGAGTTTTTGGACACGCTATCCTTTATGTCAAAACTGGCTTGTCACGAATAGGAGAAGGAGCAGCATACCGGAAACGTTTATTCTTGTGGGTTGCTGCAGGGGTGGCATTTTTTCCAGTCGGGAACTGCAGCCCTCTCCCTTCCCCAGCATGGAGAGAAAAGAGAGCTGTCCCCCAAAATCTTGTGATGCCTCGTTTTCGGCGGACTTGAAGGTGGTTTAGCCATTCTTGTCTGCTCCGCCCCTCCCCCCTCCCAAAAAACTTCTCTGGCAAAACCACGCCGCTGCTTCGACGGTATACTCCATCCCTCCCAAGAGAGTGATTTGACGAATGGTTTGATTTGAAATGGAATGAGTTGGTGAATATGTGGACTCCCTTCTCCAGCGTATCTCTTTGCCCACAAAACAACTATTGACGTATATGCTTTCGTACCTTTCTAATACTTAACAGAACGTAAACGGTGTTTCGCACCTATTCTAACTATTCCGTGAAGGGGGCGGGAAATACAAATCCCGCGAGATAAATCCCTTCGCACAACCTGACTGACTTCAGGGCAGCCCGATGCTGGTGAAAACTGGGCTGTGGCAAACGAGTCCTGGCATTAACCTTATCTGTGGGTCAGTCCAGGTGTAATAGGAGCCGATACCAGAATCAACCAAATGCTCGTCAAGCCTAGGCGGATTCAATCCCTCCGAAGGTCTGTGGGTTGGAATCGCGGATGAGTGAACCGATATGCTTTAGTCATCGATTCGTCGATTGAGTGCCGCACAAATATCAACAAAGATTCGAGTTTGTTTGTAGCCCATGATAGCAGTTCATTTCGTAACCTGGTGTTGCGGAAATCAACCCCATCTGTGTGAATACTGACTGGAAGCCACGTGTTCCTGAGTCTGAATCGGAGTATACTGAAATTGACTGTGTTAATCGTGGCAGGAGTCAGAATCAAGTCAGCGGGATGTGAAGCCAAGTCGGATCGACAGAGCTGACGTGGTGACACGCAAAGTTCTGGTACGCAGCGGTCGGATAAGGAAACCGAACATTTCCTTTTAAATGTGCTGTCGTCCATGACATTTGTTTTAGAACGCCGCACGGCCTTGACGCATGAACTGTGATGGCAGTTGCGTGTTAACCAGTATCTGGCGGTCATTTTCGTTTTTTTGCGAATAGGATTACAAGCAGTCCTCGAGAAGTTCGCCTTGAAGCTGTGTGCAAGCGGTTAGGCGGATTTGATGTTCGGAATTTCCCACTGTGTGGGTTTCTCAGACCGCCCTGTAGACTGCAGCCTTTGATAAGAATATTTTATTTACACCGACCACTGACAGTCAGTAAACACGTGAGCAAGCTCAGGTCACTATTTACAGAGACACTCCTGAAAATCGCTTCGATGGGCACGGCACAAACCCGCAGTCGGATAGCGTGCACAGTCCACAAAAAGGGAACCGCCGCCACTAAGGAAGTATTAATTCGACCGACATTTTTATCTCCCGACGCACGCGCCACTTAGCGTGCGCCGGCATCACTGACGGTGGGAAAAGTACACCGCTTCGACAAGGCGATTGGAAATAAATAGCACGCGCTGTCGGCCCATTTTTACACATATGCCCATTGCGACTTGACGTGCGTGTCCAGTTAGGTACGCGGCGCGACCGTGGCGCGCGGCGTGGCGCGGTGCGTCGGAGCTGCCGTCCGCGACCGAGCGGGGTCGGCCGCGCCCCTGGCCGGCCGAGCGTGGCCGGGCACGCCTCCGGCGGCCGGCTTCGGACCGGGCCGGGTGGCACGGCGGTGGTCCGTCACTCGGGGCCGGCGTGGGGTCGGCCCTGCCCCCGCTCGGCGTGGAGGGCGACGTCCGGGGCCGGCAGGCGGGCCCTCCGCCGGCGGCACTATCACCGCCTCCACAGGTACACTGGAACGGAGGAGACGGCGGCGTCAGCTGACGCCCACGGCAGCTGCAGATACGCAGACACACGCTTCATCGGGGCGGGGGGGGGGGAAGGATTCGACGCTCGAAGCAGTGCCATGGGGGGGGGGGCACACAACCAGGAATGGGTGTGGTACCTCACGCTAACGGGACGGGGCGCTGCGGTCAGTTTGCGGAGGCGGCGGCGGTGCGGTTGGTGGGCCGCGTCGGTGCTGGTTGGCGGTCGGAGAGCGAACAATGCCAGTCGACTGCCGACCATGGGCGCGCGGGACAAGACAGACCTTGGCCTGCATGGCGGGCGGACATAACGTGGCAGGCAGGACACCTCCGCTTTGATCTTATCGTCGCACTGCAACCGGCGCCTATTTCCGTGGTTTTGCTGGTCTGTTCGGCAAACCGCGCCACTGCTAGCGCATTCGGCCACCAGGAAGCCAGAAGTGCGTGCTCTGTGATGACACGAACGTCGACTAAGGCTTTGAATGCCTGCCGGATTGCGGAGAATCAGCCTGCTTGCACTGTGGGCGTGTGTGTCATGGCCAAGTGGTCCACCCCGGGTGTTGATCAAACACAAACATTCCGGAGATAGCGTCGGAAATGGCGGGTGAGGGCGTATGTGCATGGCTCTGTGGACAGAACGATTACCACTGTCTGCATGTGCTAAGAGCACGGCGCATGACAAGGCCGTCCAAACGCCAGATAGCCCGCACGAAAGCGTAGCATCCCTGCAGCGCACAATAAGACCTGGCTACCGTCGCCCGGCGCGTCGCACTGCTGTGACGTCAATGCCTCCTCACACATGGTGCCCGCTCCGCCGGGAGTCATGGCCCGTCGCCAGCCGTGCCGCCCGCCAGACGAGACCTCGGGCGCTGTCGGCGGCGCCGGCCGCAGGCGCCGGCCACCTGTGCTCGGATGCGTGGCGACCTTGCCGCGCTGACCGCCGGCCGGCACGGAGGCCGTAACGTCACGCCGCCGCCCTGCTGCCGACTCATGACGTGCCGGCGCTCCTCCCGCGCCGACGCGCGCCACGTGCGCCACGTGCGACTCATGCTCGTGCGGCGGACGGTACCGTTCGAGATCTGCCGCGCGGTCTCGGCGCGGGCCGGGGAGGCGGCAGGCGTGCCGGCGTGCGTGTGGTGTTAGTCACAGCCCGCCGGTGCCAGCTGCGGCGGCCGCTGACGAAACGGACCGCCTGATAGCCGGCCGGCTGCGGTCAGGGTCACGCCGGCCGGCCGGCCGGCCCGGCCCGAGGGTGGTCGGCCGGTCCCAATCAGTGTGGGGGCCGTCGCGCCGCCAACTCGGTCAGGGCTGGGGCGACGGGGCGCCTGACCAGTCAGGGGATGGCTCGGGACGCCGTCTGTGACCTGGCCGTCTGTGGCAGGCCGGCGGCGCTCTTTTTCACGGATCTGACGGCCGGGGCGCCGCGTCTGACCGGCCACACAGGTCTACACACAGGCCGGTCATTGAGCCCTGTGCGAACGACCCGCTGGAAGGCACGTCTCAGGCGCCGTGCACGCCGGGAGGCGACGCAGACAAGGTAATCCGACGGGCTGCTCCAGAGCGCGGCGCCTAATCGACCCCGTCAGCTGGCTCGATTCACAAGCCCGGGCGGCGGCGGTGAGTGACGGCCGACCGCGCCGTCCGCGCCGATCGCCGCTGAGCCCCGCCGGCCACCAGCGCGGCTGTCAACGCAGCGGTGGCGGGCGCCCGACCGGCCCGACCGGCCGACCGGTCCAGTGGAGCGTGCGTGACCGGCGGGCGGACCGTCGGCGGCTGCGGTCGGCCGGCTCGGTTTCCGACAGACGGCGCCGGCGGCGACCTCACGCCCTGCACGCGAGGCGCTGCCGTCCGTGACGTCACTGCCGCTGCGGCGCTGTCGTCGAGCCGAGCGGGCTGGCGATCCGCGCATAAATTAGCCGGTTTGCACGTGCTGCTGCTGCTGCTGCTGCAGCGCTTCCGATCCTGAGTTGCGGCCGCCCGCGTGAGGGATGCCGCCGGCGTCGTGTCGCGCTTCAGGTTGTTGATGCACTGGTGCCGGGGGAGCGCGACCCGCCGCTGGGAGCGGCCGGCCGGGGGCCGCCAAGCCCGGCCCGGCCCGGCTCGGCGGCGGCGGGCGGCCGGCGCGCGGTGGCACGAGGGCGGACGCGCCCAGGTGCGGCGGCGGATGTAACGGTGGGAGCCGGAACACGACCCCGTCCGGCGCACGGCGCGCCAGTCGGCGTGAGCACGCGCCGTGCCCCGAACGGAGACGGTGTCAGGGAATCGGGTAGTCACGCAGAGGACCGTGAAGACCGCGGCGCCCGGCGTACGTCCGCATGTGGACAGATGAGAGTGACAGTGGATGACGGGGACGATCGCAAGCATTCTTCAGGGACGTTGACCAAAGCGTGACTCATGCGTATTCCCCTGAGAACGGCGACATGGTACTCACCCTCCATGTAGATGACGGTGAGAATCATGCCGAGCAGGAAGGACACGCAGAACGTGAGGGTGATCTTGAGGACGGACTTGGAGGCGCAGCAGCTGACTGTCTGCTTGCGCGCCGCCATGGCCGCCCTGGCGTCGATGTACGTGAAGGACGGTGTCGGGCTCAGCGACTTCTTCACCGGCTGTTTCGGCACCGGGATGCTGATGCTGGTCTGGAAGGAGACGATGGCCATGAGCATGGATGGTCACGTGGAAACTTGAACATCTGGCTGCGATTCCATTGGCACACTTGAGAAGCATTGCGACTGGATTAGCGAATGCCTCATGCTGCCCCTGGTTGTCATGTTGGCCTTACATGCCTTACTTTACGGTTTACATTTTGAGCGAGCTGCATAACCGCTGTATTAGAAGTGGCCTTGGCAAGGTGAATGGTGCGGTGTTGGCAAAATAGAGCCCTCTGCAAATGTGCATTGTTAGTCGACGTTCTTAGCTCCTTTAAATCTGGCACGGCAGATTGGTTCTTGTGGGCGCTGGTCGAAATACAGGTTGTTCGTCCTTCAAAGAGAGCGCCCAATAAGGCCCATCACTGGAAGCGATCGGCGATGTCGCACGGCACACCACACAGCCCGCTCTCCGTGTGTCTGACGTCAGCGGTCCGGTGTGTTCGTCTCACTGCCGCCCGGGTCACGGCGGGCGTGCAGCCGCGCCGCGTCGGGTCGCCGCCGCTTGCTCTCGGAAAGGCCCACATCCGGCCGCGGCGGACGGCCTGGCCGGCCGGGTCAGCCCCAGTCCGGCGCCGCCGCGTCGCCGGCGAGACCGCTCCGCCGCCGGACCCGCCGGTCGCCGGTGACCCGCATCAGGTCACGCGAGCACACGTCTGTCGAGCTCTCGGGGCCGGGGCGCTCACGGCCACCGGCCGTACGAGCCATCCCTGCGCTGCGAGAGCTGGGGCGCCAGGTGGCCGCGGCCGCGACCGCCGGACGCCGGGGCGGGGCGCCACGGCGCAGGCGTCCGGTGTCGCAACTCGCAGCGCCAGCAGCTTCAGCCGACAAGGTCACAACCCTACAGCGAGCCCCGGCAGCCGACCGGCCGACCTTGGCGCGCTGCTCGTCCCCGAGCAGGCCGGTCACGTGACGCGTCACGTGGGCCGCCGGTCCACTCGGGCGTGACCGGGTCAGTTGAGCGGGCCTGCGCCCGGGGCAGCGTCTCTCCGCTGTTCACTTGAGCCACACAGCGGGCCGAGTGCTTGCGTGTGTTTTGTTCTAAATTTGCGATTCACGTGACGTGTTGGGAACGGTTGCGGGGTGAGCACGTGGTGTTGACATCGAGCAAGAACCCCCAGTGCCTAACGACGGCATGTTTTCCGTCGTGAAGAACGTAACGGCGAGCCGTCAGCCGAAGATAGCACAGGTGGTCTGGCAGACCGGCCGGACGGTGGTCTGGCAGACCGGCCTGACTTGTCTCCTGGGCAGTGCTCCGTTATGCAGTTTAACCCACGCCACGTATTTAATGGTGTGCGATGGAGACAATGCCTTAATCCGCGTGGGATTCAGCGCCTTGAAGATATTTAGTCCAGCGGCAGCGAAGACTCAAAGGGTCAACTTACAAAGGGTCTAAGTCCCACCGCTGTGACCTGCCCTGACCTGACCTGGTCGGTCGGGGTGCGGGGTCGTGTCGGGTCTCGGTTGACGACGCCAGAGCGCGGGGGCGGCGGACGCAGCGGCGTGCGTGCGGCTGCGCCCCGCACCCTTGACCCGGCGCGCGCGATGCGGTGTGCAGGGCGACGTTGCCTCACTGACGGCCGCGGTGATGAAACCGAGCCGCCTATCGTCCGTTATTGGGCCGCCCGCCCGGCCTCCGGCATCTCCCGGCGGCGGGGCTTGTGCAAGCGCCGATCGCGCAGGGGCACGCCGCGGTGGGCGTGGCGACCCCTCCGCCCGCGTTTTACGAGCCGCGTCTGCGGGCCTGCCGCCGCCGGTGGACCCGCGAGGCCGCGACCGTCCCGCGGGCGACGGCCGGAGCTGGTGGGTCCGGGCGTCCGCACCCGACGACGACCGCATTCAGGCGAGCCGGCAGACCGAACACGGAGCCCGCCGCCGCCGGCGCCGGGCTGCACCCGGGCCCGCGTGCCGACGTGTTTGTGTTTGGCGTCCGGCCGGGCAGGGTTCGCGGCGCCCTGCGTGCGACGGCCGCGGCACGCGCGGGCCCTGTTTGCCCGCCGCCGGCCGCCGCGGCGGTCGGCGGTGCGACCCGGCCTACCTCGTTTGCGGCACCGTTTTGCGGCGGGCGGGCGCCTCGTCATCGTCCGCCCGACCGCTGCAGCTTCCCACGGACCGTGGGCGCCGGCGGTGGCGGACCCGGTGCGGGTTCGGCCGGCGCGGGTTCAGCTGGCGCGCGGTGGCCGCTCGGCAGCCGTCGGGCGCCGTCTCTGTACCGGGCGAGCCGCGGAGGAGGGCGCGTCTCACCGGCGCTCACCAACCGCCGCCATAGCGGCGCCGCTCGGCTGGGAACGGCTCTAACGCTGTGCAGGGTGTTTGCTTGTCATTGGCCCCTCGTTAAACCTCGAATGAGGCCGACAGGCTCCTCTTTGAGAGCTAAATGAGCGCATAGTTGCTTTGACTACGACAATTGCCGCAACGCTTCGCGTGTCACGACATCTTAGCCTCACCAGCAGCTGCTGAACCCGCCATTTGGGTGCCTCTGGCTGGCCGTCTGTGAGTGACGATAGGCTGTTTGGCATGGCGCGGTTCTCGGCTCTCCGTGGAGTTGCCAACCGAGAGGCACGCCCCTGCGATTGGGATACCCTTGGCTGGATGTAGCCTTGGACGCCGTTTGCGTTTTGCCCATGTCGCGGGCCTGGCCTGTCGTTTCCAAGTAAAAAGGACGCCACGCCCTGTGTTTACCGCACCGGTCCGGGCCGGCGCCTGTTGCCAGGGCCACGGGTTGACGCCGCGGTCAAAGGCCACGTGAGCGTCGCTTCCCACGAGCCGCTACGTGCCACCCGTCCGACGACTGGGTGGAGGAGGGGGGGGGGGGGGGGAGGGGCAGCAGACCGGTCCGCTGGCGGAAAGGCCCGCTGCAAGCAGCCCGCAGACGCAGCCGAATGGGAACGGTTGCGAAACGCTTTCTGTGGTATTAATCAGGACAAAAGACTGACGCATGCAGGCCGATGCGAGCGCTGCGCCGAAGCGGGTCAATACTCACGAACAGTCCGCCGGTGGACGATGACATGGAGTCGGCGTCGTCGCTGCCGCTGCCGCTGGCGTTCTCGGCGTCGTAGTGTGCGGAGCCGCCGGCTCTGCCGAACCAGGGCTCGTCCAGCTGCGGCCGGCTCAGGTAGAACGAGGGCCGGCCACTGGGCGCCGCCTCCCCCGGCCCGCTCGGCAGCACCGTGAAGCCAGGTAGCGAGCGCAGCGGCTGGAAACACACCGGCGGACGGTCAGCGCTGTGGCTGAACACAGCTGGGCAGGGCTCGGGGCGGTGGCCGAACGGGCGGTCAGGCGACCAGGGCGGCCGGCTCGGACTAGCAGTCGGGGCGAGGCGCAAACGGGAAATCAGGAGGCCATGGCGGCGGTCGAAACAGGCAGCCGTGACGAGACGAAGACAGGCGCCTGCTGCCGGGTTGAAGGCATTGGCGGGAATTGCCACGGCCTGCCACGTTATGTGGTAACGGCGGACTGAACTCCGCGAGGAATCCCGCTGGGAAACTGATCGGTTCTGATAAGGGGTCTTGTGATCGAGCTGCTTGGCCGCCTGGTTATGTTACGGACACGTGGCAAGCTTTTGGGATCGGAGAATCGCGTTCACCTTTGTTCTTGACTCTCCGCATTATCGTTCTCAACTAAAACACATTCCGTTACTCGTAATTAGTGGATATGTTGTATTTCGTCACAATCTGTGTGCGGACGCGGCATTCCGAAAATTCATCGGTTTGAACACAAAAAAGTCGCCCGATTGAAACCCAAGGCCGTATCCAGCAGTGAGCCTGGGAGGGGGCCAAGTTCGGAATGCCGCGTTGTTTCCCGAGAACCGAGCCGATAGAGGTGAAACATAAGCGTTTTCTCCGCCGTGGGGTCACCTCCACGTTTCCCAGCCCTTGAATCCGTCCCCGGTGAAGCCCGTGTTCAGCCTTCTTTCCGCATGTCATGTTATGAACGCCACCAGCTAGAACAAGTGCTAGCACCAGCCCACTCAAAAAGACACTGTTTATTGTCGTGTGTCGGTGACGTCAGTGGACCTGTTTTTGTTTGCCGGCTCATAACGGTCGCGGGATAGTCGAAAGGGTTTGACAATCAGATCAAGATATCACAGAGGTCAACAGGGCTTGTTGGTCGGGTTTGCCGCGGGCCTGAACACTGGTTCGATCCGAAGGTAAGTGACAGGTATTGCCGGTGCGCGAACAAAGACAACGGGGCGTTCCGTCGACGCTGGGCGTGAGCAACAAGCTGCGGGCGGGGCCCGGTGTCGCGCATTCACGGCATTGCCATACACTCGAGGGCGGTCGTCTGCGTCATGTTTCAGCGTCCGTCATCAGTCGAGCAGTTTCCATTCAGTCAGTGTGCGCCCAAAAATAGGCTTCGTGTTATGGAGACTGCTAGGTGGCCTTGTAGCGTTAGGCGAACATGCATAACATTGCCTGACTGCTGGCGCCACCCCAACGTACTGCGAATTCCGACTCATGATTTCACTCGGGTATGCTGTCCATTTCGAAACGGCTAAGCCGACGGATAATCACGCCAAAAAGACACGGATTCGTGATCGTGGTCCGTTCAGTGGAGCAGTGGCGGTGAGTCACGCGCTGCGCACCCGCCCATGAGGAGACCGCAGCTGCGACCGGCCGTCCCGGCGTACCGCCGGCCGGCCGGCCGTAGACTGCAGCGGCGTTACAAGAGGCGAGCACCGGCGACCGCAACGTTGTATAGGAGCGCACCGCCGCTGTCTCACGACCAGGCCCTTCCCACGGCGCCGGCCCCGGCCAGCCTGAGGCCGTCCGTAGCTGGCACTGACCGGCGCCGGGCCGGAGGGGGCGACCCTGCTCGGGGCTGGCCGGCGGCGCCCTGCGAGAGAAAGCCGGCGGCGATGCTGGCGCGGCCGCAGCGGCGGACCAGCCGACCGGCCGACCGGCATGTGGGGCTGCGGTCTGTCTCCGGTGCGACGGACAGCCTCCCGTCGCATCGCACGGTTGCTCGGGCGTGACGCCACGTGCCGACTCGGACCGTCGCACCTGGTGGTGTGCGGTGCGCTGGGACCGGACCGAAAGACATTTGCCCCTTGTTTCTCCGCCGCCATAGTCGGTAAATATTACAGACAAAGCAACACACCAGACCATTGGTGTTCATTGTTCTCAAGATGCAGCCGTGGGTTTTTGCAGAGCTCTTGCCGTTGACCTCATCGCTTACGTCAAATCGGGGAATGCGAGCGGTGAATACCTGATAGGCTTAATCTGACTACCGACCTACGTGACCTCCAACGGCCTTTGACCTTTAAAAGGCTCGGAAATGGGCTATGTTTACACGTAACTCAGAACGTAACTGCTATCTCTGGTACCAGTGACTTGGTACAATGAACTGTTACATGTTGTTGTGTTTTGGGAGTACGTACAGCATGAATATTGCACTGATCACTACATTACAATGATTACACTGATTACACTGGTCTGAGACCATGCTGTACTGCGTGGTCCGGAAAGGCGCGACAAAACAAAACTCGCGTCTCCTTGCCTTGTGATTTGTTCCTAGCAACGATAAAATATCAGCCTGGTATATAATATAAATATAATATATGCCGATACCGCTGCGGCTCCGCTAAAGCAAGGGCCGGCCCGGCCTCCGCCTCCGGCCGGCCGGCCGGCTGGATTCTAGCTCAAGGCTGGGTTAAGTGTCCGACGGCGCTGTCTGTTCTCGAGCATTACCCGAAAGCTCAGGGCCAGCAGGCGTCGCGCTTGACCGCCCGGACGGTGTTGGCCCGTGCCCGGGCCCTCGCCAGGCTGGGGGTGGACGCGTCGCCTGCCAGCCGATCAAGTTCCGCGCGCGCGCGGTGGTCATCGGCGGCCGTGCCGCCGCCTTGCTGGTCTGGGAATTCCTCGCCGGTCCGGCCAGCCGGAGGCCGATTTCCCGTGATGCTGGCGCCGGGTCCTTGACATGCTTCTGCGGCGCCGCCACCGCTGCTCGCGTGCGCTGTTATTCCAGCCTTGCCAGAAGCAGTCCGGTGCGCCAGTCATTACGTCGGGTTTGACAAAGTCTGTTTGTCGCCTGAACTGTTCTGGGCCCGCCCTGAAGGTCAGGTAGGGGGAGCCGGTTTCGACAGCGGTGTCGGCTGCTGTGCACCGGTTGTGTCGCCCCTCCGCGCGGCTCTCCGGTGCATCTCGCCTGCGCGCCGCTGGTCGGACGCGCCGTTTTTTTATCGCCGCCTCCGCCGCCGCGGTCGGCCGTCGGCCGCGCGGTAGTCAAGGCCGGCCAACCTTTTCACTTTCGTCGGGCTCCGGTCAGCGGCTGCGCTGACCGGGGCCACGCCAGAGCCTGCACCCAGGCCGGCACACCGGCGCTCGGTCAACACGCGCGCGCCCGTTGCGCCAGGCGCGTAACGCGCGGCCCGTCGAGGCGGCGGGGGCGGTCGTTTTCTTGACGGGTCGGCACGAAGCCTTGACTCGGTTGGGGCAGGCGGCAGCCGGCGGGGTCGGGGACCTAATTGTCCCAAATGGGCCGGCGCGGCCCAGGTCGGCCGGTCGGCCCGATGAGGCAATGTGGGCGTGATCGCCGGCCGTGGCGCCGGCGGCGGTGGCGGCGGGCGCGCCAGCAGCTGTGACACTGCGTCCTTTGTGGCCGGGCCGAGTCGGCATGCCGTATGCACACCTCCTGCCCGGAGAAAGCTGGCAGCTGCCGGTGGCTGGCTTGGCCGGTTGGGAAACAGGCGCTCGGTGGCCGGTGCATGCCCGGCCGTCGTGCTCGCGACGGCCGCTGTTTGTGCGACGCGGGCCGGCGGGGCGGGGCTGGCGGACAGGGCGGGCCGGGAGTGCGTCCGCGCGGTGTGATGACCCCGGCGCGGGTCTGCACCCGCCGCGGTCCGTTCCCTTGTCGCGGTGTACGGAGTGCGGTGGTGGGCGATGACCTGGGCGGGACTGACCCCCTGAGTGAAACCAGCCGTCCCAGTGGACGGCGAGTCACTCGCCCGTGGTCAGGCCGGCTGCGTTCATTACATCGGCCGCCGTCACTTAGCGACGGCGGTGGGCTTTGCCCGGCTTGGGTGGCTAGTGGTCTAACCTGACGGCTGGCCAGCCCGCCGTCCTTTGCCAGACAGCTGAGGCTGTCCGGCCCGAGCGCGTGGAGGACCACGTCGGCCGGCAGGCGCGCCTCGCCGTCCGACACTCACCGTGCCCTCGCGTGAGCTCCACTCGGCGTCGCCAGTGTTACGCGCCTTGTCTGCGTCCATGTCGTAGGTTTCCTCCGCTGCTGGTGGCGGGGCCGCCTCTCCGTCCGTGCTCTATTGCAGTTCGGGGGAACTCTCAATCAGCACTGTCCGCACGCGCTCGCTCGGCCGGGCGCTGGACGCTCAAACCGTCCCCGTCGGCCGTCCGGCGCACACTGACTGCTCTCGCCGCGGCCGCCCACCCTAGCTGGGGTCGGCCGGCCGGCCGCCCGCGCCGCCCTCTGGCGCCGGCCGCCGCCAGCGCCGCCGGGCGGCGCCCAAGCGGCTCCGCGCGCCGCGCGTCAGGACAGGTCAGCGGCACGTGGTCAGGGCCTCCGCGGGCGTCACACAGCAGTTGGGATCGGGGGGACCGGCCGCACCAGGACAGTTCAGCGGCGCCGGGTCAGGGCCGGCGCGGGCATCACACAGTGGCTGGGGTCAGGAGGACCGGCCGCACCAGGACAGTTCAGCGGCGCCGGGTCAGAGCCGCCGCAGGCGTCACAGTGGCTGGGGTCAGGAGGACCGGCCGCGCCTGGACAGTTCAGCGGCGCCGGGTCAGAGCCGCCGCAGGCGTCACACAGTGGCTGGGGTCAGGAGGACCGGCCGCACCAGGACAGGTCAGCGGCGCCGGGTCAGAGCCGCCGCGGGCGTCACACAGTGGCTGGGGTCAGGAGGACCGGCCGCACCAGGACAGGTCAGCGGCGCCGGGTCAGGGCCGCCGCGGGCGTCACACGACGGTTGGAACCGTCGCGATGTGCCCGTTTGGTCCGATCGGGCCGGTTGAAACGCGCTGGCTGGTCGTGATCGGCGGGCGATGGTGCGACGCCTCCCGGGGCGTTCGTGCTGCGCCGCGCTGGGCTGAGCCTTGCGACCACTTGCCATGCGTCGGACGCCATGGGCAGACGTTGCCGCATACCCGACGCGATTCAGTGGCCACTCATGGCGTCGCACCGGGGACGGCCCCGGCGGCCGCGTGGGCAAGGTCAGATTGTGTCACCCTTCGGACGTGTCGCCGTGACAAAGAGGGGCGGCGCGTGACCCTGTAGGACCGCCTTGACCTTCAGCATCGGGACCGCTGCGCTCGCGCCGCGGGCAGGAATACTCCTCCGACGATGTCCCAACGTCAAGAATCAAGGTCGGCTCGGCTTGTAGAGCTGGCGTTGGGGCACAGGACGAGCTCGAGAGAACACACATAGAGACGTCAGCCGCTGGGCCGATGTCCGGCGGACCGGCCCGCACCGGCGGCGGCCGGCGCGCCAGCCGCGCGCAAACGCTTTGCTGGGCGAGCGGCGCGCCGCTGTTCCGGGCCTGCCGCGCCGCTGTCGTCAGCTACGGAGCCGCGGGGGTGGGGGTGTCGTGGCACCTCTCGGCGCGCCGCTGTGGCGGACCTGCCGCGCCGCTGCCGTCAGCTACGTGGCCGCGGGGATGGAGGTGCTGTGGCGCCTCTCGGCGTGACGGGGCGACGCTCTGGGCCCGTGAACTGCCAGTGGAGCGGCAGTGGTGGACGAACGTCAGCCGGTCGGTTCCGGCGCGACTTGGGTTCGCGTTTTGGCTGGCGCCGTAGCGTTATGGAAGGGGTATTGTGTACTCACATCCCGCAGATCCCATGCTGGGGCCGATACTTTGCATTGTTACAAAGCATGGAAAGAAACTTGGCAATAGTTCAGGCACCAGATGAACGAGGAGAGAGACGCTGTTGTTAGCTGACTTACTCAAGAACGTTTTGCATACTTTTTTCTCAATTTCCTACCATTTATTTCCACGGTAGGGTAGTATATTACAGATTGGACACCTGGCATTCCATTCCATGTTCCTTTCAGAAAAAAAACATTACGATTATTTGGCAACACATTCTAGCTTTTGACGAAGTGTATTCAGTGTACGTTTTGTGTACGTTTGCCGACCTGCTACTCTGCTTTCTGCTATTGCATTCCATGTGAGTTTCGAATGTCATGTATCATGGGCACAGCCATAGGCATTTCACTCCTTAGGCCCACATCACCATAGATGGCTCTTCATCACCATAGATGGCTCTGGACGGAAAGCTAGAAATCAACCCGATAATTTTTTACTGAGCTCCAGCTTAAGAAAGCTGAGCTCCACTTGAGAAACCTCGGGGTGCACGCTCATAATTTTTCACTGAGCTCCAGCTTAAGAAAGCTGAGCTCCACCTGAGAAACCTCGGGCTGCACCCTCATTACATAATTGAACTTTTCATGTGTTTAAGCCCAGATGAGCACCACCGAGAAAATATATTACGGCCAAGAAAGCAACGCTGAAACGTCATGTGGCACGGGTACCACCCGCTGCGTTTCACAGAGACTTGACCCTGCCGCGCGCGGGCGCTGCGCGCTCCTGTAACAAGCATACAAGCTTGGGAGTGGACGAGGCTTGCATAAGGAGTCCCGCATTGGTTGTCGACGCCAGTGATGGTCATGGTGGCGGGGCCCCGGCTCGGGGCCGCGCCGTATGAGGCAGTGGACGCGCCGCCTGCCGCCCACGGCCTTGTTGATGCGGCCGCCGCTCGCCGGCGCAATATCCATCTCCGGCCGCGCGCTGGCGCCTGCAGACCTGTTCCGGCCCGCAGTTGCGGCGTGTTCCGGCACCGAGCGCGGTGGCGGTCCCGGCCCCGGCCCGGCCCGGCCCGGCCCTGGTCCGGTCCCGCCGCTGTCCCGGCCCCGGTCCCGGTCCGGTCCCGACCCCGGCTCGCCACCGCTGCCAGTCCCCGGCCTGTGCGGAGCTCGGCGTCACCGTCGGCCGGTGTTGGGTCGGTCCGGCGTGCCTGGGGCAGCGGGGACACGCCCGGCGGCATTCGCGGCAGGTTCGGTCTGCCGTCGGCGCGCGTCGCTGCAGCACCGACGGAGCCGCGCGCCGAGCGTGGCGTGTCAGCGGCGGCTCCGCCCGGGTCATCGCTCTCGCGCGTCCGGCGCTGGGCGGAGGATTTCCCGCGGCGGTCAGCACCCACGGCTGGCCGCATCACCGCGCGGGACTCCGGGGAGTACCGAGCGTTCCCCGGTCGCGGCGCCGGCGATGACGCGGACGGAATGCGCGGCGCGCCGTCATGCGGTGCTGTTCGGGGTCAGCGCAGCGGCGGCCGCTGGTCCGGCCGGCGATCGCGCCTCCCACACGGCTCTGACCTGCCCGCGCCCGCCGGGTCGGCACTGCGGGGGTGGCTGGTCCGGCCGGCGATCGCGCCTCCCACACGGCTCTGACCTGCCCGCGCCCGCCGGGTCAGCACTGCGGGGGTGGCTGGTCCGGCCGGCGATCGCGCCTCCCACACGGCTCTGACCTGCCCGCGCCCGTCGGGCCAGCGCAGCGGCGGCCGCTGGTCCGGCCGGCGATCGCGCCTCCCACACGGCTCTGACCTGCCCGCGCCCGCCGGGTCGGCACTGCGGGGGTGGCTGGTCCGGCCGGCGATCGCGCCTCCCACACGGCTCTGACCTGCCCGCGCCTGCCGGGTCAGCGCAGCGGCGGCCGCTGGTCCGGCCGGCGATCGCGCCTCCCACACGGCTCTGACCTGCCCGCGCACGCCGGGTCAGCACTGCGGGGGTCACTGGTCCGGCCGGCGATCGCGCCTCCCACACGGCTCTGACCTGCCCGCGCCTGCCGGGTCAGCGCAGCGGCGGCCGCTGGTCCGGCCGGCGACCGCGCCTCCCACACGGCTCTGACCTGCCCGCGCCCGCCGGGTCAGCGCAGCGGGGGCCGACGGGGACCGGACGCCGCTGAAGGGCTCCTCATTCACGTACGTGGCGTCAGGCGCTGCGGCTCAGCAGCCGCTGAGGCGCCGCGTCCGCTGCGCTTATCGAAGTGACCCTGAATACATTGCCGTGCTACTTGGGTTTTGTTCGGAGGTCAGATTACGGATTGTATCCATCATACGTGCTTCGCTTATTTTCGACGGGCGGTATGTCAGGCCGGATGGCATCTCGTTGACACATAAGCCGTGTACAGCAATGAAATACTGGAAAAATGCTGAGCCTTCCCGCGCAAACTTGTCCGTGCAGTTGTTGTTGGCTATGCAAGATTCTTCACTTGAAATGTCGATTAAAGGATAAGTGAACATATTGGACATAACCAAGGACGTGCGATCAGGCGAGTATTATTGAAATGTTTTGGACATTTGGGTTGGTGTCACAGCCAGTTTGGTGTGGGGTCCGACTGCCCTGGTGCTGTGAGCTATGTATGCGAGCCTCCTCTTCCCGCGCTCAGTGGCTGAACACGCCATCCGCATGACATCAGCAAGTATGGGTCATTTTGAAATGCTAGGAGGTGCGCTTGCGTTCAGGGGCCGATGTGTAGTCGTTTTGCTTGGCCGACGGACATTGACGATAGAAATTCAAATTTTCCACCATCTGGAACATCGAGAAACATTTCGATAAATGGTTCATACCCATCACAAATTTCTTCAACTGGGCATGTGAGATGAAGCACCCTACAGTTTCACGGTAGGATTAAGGGTAGGAATTGGTATCACATATGGAGGTACTGTTTGGAAGATCGTCCTCGTTTGGGGTGTTTTGGTGTCGTCCTCGTGTATGCAACGTTTCGGCCAATTCATTCTTAATCCGTGGACATGAGGGGATTCTCTCCTTACACTTGGGATTCGAACCAGGGTCTTCCGCTTACGAATTCAGTGCTGTGCCAGTTGAGCGTACCGTGCAGGATGGAACGAAATAAAAGTTGGTAGAGCACTGGACTCGCAATCAGAAGGCCCTTATTCGGATCTCAGCGATTCCAAGGAGATACTTCGAGCTGAAAGCCGAACTCATCCAGTCTTTTTCAGGACTCAACACTTGCCGGCGGCCAAAAAGTTAAATAACGGAAGCGTTGTGTGAATGCTAACATATCGGACGAGGATGGTAGGCGGAGCAATGATTCCATCAGTGAAACTTCGCTTGAAACGGAAACCTTCCAACAACCTTTTCCGTGTTGTGCGGCTCCCACGAGCCTGATGCCGCTGATGTTTTCTGGAAGAAACCTACCACCATGCAGTCATAGGGCAGAACTGCGCACTACCTAATGCATCAAATGTAAATCAAATCCTAATGCATCGAAATCAAAGGTCATCGCTGCATGCCTTGTCTGTCGGGCAGCTCGGGTCGGACCACCACAGTGTTGAGCCGGCTAGGGTGTGTCCTGACTGACACAGCCTAAGTCCGGGTGCGGGATGGCCATGATGCACTCGTTTGCAGCCGCTGGGATGTCCCGTGGTGTCGCGGGCGACCTTGACATCCAAATCGATGGCGGTACCGTCACGGGTGACATTGGCATCCACATCGATGGCGATACTGTCATCGCCTTCTCCGAATGAGGCTGCTGTTCGGGGGGCGGGGGGAGGGGCGCTCTGCCGCCTGCCTGGAGACAGCTTGTAAAATGATGATCGGAGTAGTTTCTGCTCTTTTTTACCAGGCGCTGCGGGATGATCATCGAAGGGAGAGACACATGTTCCCTCGGTTCGTGGACCAGGCCTGGGGCTTATGATCAGGGGGAGCGGCGTCATGCTCGTCAATTGACAAAGGATGGCTGGTGCTGGCCTTTGGTGTGGCGATGCGTCCTGAAATCCGAATGACTCACGGGCTGATGGTGGGGGAAAGGTCTCCACCTTGTCCTGATTCTAGGGGGGAGGTCTCCGCCGTTTCCTGATTCTGGGGGATGTATCCACCGCTTCCTGATTTTGGGAGAAACGTTTTCGCCGTTTCTCCTTGGACCGGGATTGCGGCCGCGGGGGTGGCGGGGGGGAGGGGAGGGGGTGACGTCGTCGCTCCTGGATCTCCACCGTTGCGACGGCTGTGCCTGCCACGGTCCGCGAGATCAGGACATGTCCGCGGCCGTGAGGACGTCTCCACGGTCCGGGAGGTCAGGACATGTCCGCGGCCGTGAGGACGTCTCCATGGTGCGGGAGATCAGGGCCCGTCCGCGACCGTGAAAACGTCTCGCCCGGCCGCGGCTCCTCGCTTGGCCTGCACGACCGTCGCCGCCGCGTCGGCGGGAAGGTCGGCCCTCACGTCCCCATTCCTCCGGGGCTCTGTTGCCGGTGACTCGGAAAAATCGGACGTCCGGCCGCCCGGCCGCCGGCGGGCGCTGGACGGTGCGGCGCCGCCATTGTCTCGTGGTTCCGGCGCCGCAAAAATGCGTTCCGCTGGTGCGGCGGCCCGCGCTCCTGACCTCGGGGAGATGCTGCGCTAGCGGGAATCATCTGGTCTCGCGCCATTCCACGCCACAGTTGAATGGTCGGGACGCGCCGTGGTTTTGCGTTCTCCCCATGTTTAGACCGCTTGAGAGACAGGCGGAAGGGTTCTTGAGCTGGAGGGTGGCTTACAAGAAAAAACACGAAATGTTCCGTCATGGGCCCTGCTGCTAAGCTTTCTGAGAAGCCCTTTCAGTTTAATCTTGTTATTACCTTTTCTTACCTTGAACAGCGCTAGAGCGATGTGGTTATCTCCAAACATGGGCGCCATATGACCAACGTAGTCGGTGCGCCCCATAGCCCAAATCATCATCATCATCATATCTCCAAACAAACACCAAAAGACCAGTTTAGTAGCGTCATGAGTCCGGTGCTTTTTTGTTTGTAACATAGATAATATAAAATACGACAGCTGCTTAGAAAATGATACGCAACAGGAGTCAAATACAGGCACAAGATATGTCGAGCCAGTTCTTCCGCTCATTGAGATTGGGGCCCAATGTGATCCCATTTGCGAACCGCGGCAAGTACGGACGCTGCAGAGCAGGCTACGGCCGGACGGTCCGATCCGTAAGATGCGGGTATGACGTGCGGGAGTTGCATGAACTGATGACCGGAGTTTGCGGCAGGTGTTTACATTGAAAGCACTGCCAAATTAAGGGAGGTTGACCTTATATGTTCCCGCTGATGCATCCTAATTATTGCTTGACATCTTGTTCCAGTTAGTGCCATCGCGTACGTTTAGGCCCATTCTTTTGGGCACAATAACTAATAATCCCGGGAAACCGGGTGCTCAAGACCTTTCTTGCAATATCAAGAACTTATAAATGAGGAACGTTATCGAGTGTAAACCTAACTAACTTCAATGGTGTCGCTCGCAGCATCACCGGTATGGCTTCGTGAGAACAGTCGTCAAATGACGTCACATTTACATGGGCATGACCTTGACCGTCGCGATGTACTTACGATAGGTGCTCCGGTCTCGTAAGCTAGGCTTATTTCCTCGCTTCCACACATCTCTGCCACCATTATTGGTAGTTGTGATGTTTCTCGTTCTAAGTGATCCGGAGGGTCCGGTCTGTATTTCCAAACGTCCTGCCGGGCCGGCGTGACGGTGGCGCCACTGGTAGCTGGATCACGAGGGCGATGAAGTCCAAAGTTTTGGATTCGCCACCTGCGGCGTAACAAGTATCCGCCGTGGGTAACCTTATCAAGTCCGGGCCACAAATAAATTCCTCGCCGCGGGCCAGTATCGGACGCCTGTGGTCGGGTCCCGCGGCATGACGCCGCTCCGTCAGCAGGCGCATGGCGAGTTGCTCTCTGCTCGTCTGGGGGGGGGGGGGGGGGGGGGGGGGGATGGGCTGGCAGGCTGCTCCCCGCGCGCCCGGCGGGATGTGGTAAGCTGCTCCCCGCACGCCCGTCAGGGGCCCTGGTGAACTGCTCCCCGCTCTCCCGATGGCGGGGAGGTCAGCAATCTCCCCGTATCATAATTGAGGGGCTTCCTAGTTGGTGGGCAGGAGCTTCCCCAGGTCAAGTGACGAGCGTATTGTCTACGTCGTGGGTGGGATATCCCAGGCATAGGGGCGAGAGGTCCCTCCCGGCCCGGGGAGAGTGTCTTCCCAGCTCGAGCGGTGAGGCTCTTCCTCGGTCATGGGGTGGGGTGTCCCGTAGTCCTGAGGTGAGGGGAGCTAGATATTCCGGTCAGGGGTGAAGGACCTCCCCAGGTCAGTGGTGAGGTGCGTCCTGAGGGCAGGGAGGGATTTCTCCTCGCGCCAGGGCGGTGCGTTTTCTCAGGCCTGGTGGGGGTGGGCCTGTTCAGGTCAGGTGGCAGTGGTTGATGGGTCTTCAGGCTAGGTCTGGCACACGCTCAGCATGCGCGGACCCGGGTCGGCGTCGCTGACTTTTCAGTGGTAGAGCATTCAGTTTCAAATTCGGTTCCAATTCTGTATTATCCTAGTGTCCAGGTTGGTGCTGGCGGGTTTGGCGCCTCGTTATTTTTGTCGTCAGTTTTAGATTTACTAGCACCAGACGCGGCGTCAGTTCGCCGCCATTTTGGCGGATGTCTGCGCGGAAGCATAATCGTGGCACCGTGTTTTTGGAGTCTCTGGGTGATCTGTGGAGTCCGTGCTGTTACAGCATTGGATCAACCATGCCGCCCAAAGGTAAACCCCATACGCTCATTTCTGGCCATATCGCGTTTTTGTGTCATCTAATTCGTCTTTTCATGCTGAATTCGGATATTTAAACAAAAAGTTAACATTTTTACAACCTTTTAGCTACAAGAAAGGGCTAAAAGTTTGTGAAAATTTCAACTCTTAGCTTAAATAACCGAATTGAGCACGAGCAGACGAATCAGATGACATAAAAATGCAAAATGACCAAAAATTAACATATGGGGTTTTAGCTTTGGACGGCAGAACTGCTAACACGTGTCTCGGTGCTATTTGCTGGCGGACGCGGACTCTCCAAGTGTTTGGTGGAGATCACATTCGACTGTTGGTGCTCAGTTGGCGAATGTCTGTCGGACACCACTTGGTGATTTGCAATTGGTTCAGGGAGAGCTTACAACGTGACTGCGTGATACGTGTCATCACGACCGTTACCAGAATGTAAGAACGATCGCCCTTCTTTGGTATGAAATATTATAGCCCATATTTAAGTGTGCACTCGGAGTAGGTATGGATTGAAATCCCAGCCTCCGTCGTGTCTCAAAATTGAATCGGAATATCCAGGTACTGTTCGATTATAATGTTCCATGCTTTTCACTGTGGTACTTCGGTTGTGCTTCCGTGAATGGTTTCAACTGGAAGTATAAGTTTTATGAGCAATCTCCCATTGTCAGCCCGTTTGCCAGTGTGCAACACACTCGCAATGAACCGGCTGCATTGCCGGCGGTAGCGGATATCGCTGCTCCTTTGTCCAGCTCGGAGAATGCCTAGAATTTCCTTAGCAACTGCAATGAGCCGTATGGGTGCTCTTACATAGTGCACCTGTCGAAGTCCGATACAATGTCCAACGAATAGTCGGTATTCCAAGGATGTTGCAGCTTGCGAGTCATTCCACGCAATCTCGAACAGAAAAGCCTTCACTTTGACTGACAGATAAGGCATTTCTCGCCGTAGTAACGCACGCAAAAATTTGCACGTTGTAAATTCTGAGCACAACAAAGCATTCGACGCTGCGTAAGGCACTAAGCACCATCGAAGGGCGTTTGCGCTTTTCCGAAGCGTCTGTCTCGCGTGTCGAGAGCCAGAGACCCAGAGAGCCGACTTCACGCTGGTTGCTGCCGGGGGCCAGCGCGCCGGGCTCACGGCAGGGGCGGTGGCCTCGTCTGGGGCGCAACACACTGTGCCGCCCGGGGTCGGCCCGCCGTCCCTGGGGCGGCGGCACCACCCGATCCGGCGTCCCTGGGGCGGCGTCTCTGGGGCGGTGGCGTGCCTCGGTCCGGCGTCCCTGGGGCGGCGGCGCGCCTCGGTCCGGCGTCCCTGGGGCGGCGGCGCGGCTCGGTCCGGCGTCCCTGGGGCGGCGGCGCCGCCCGGTCCGGCGTCCGCTGGGGCGGCGGCGCGCCTCGGTCCGGCGTCCCTGGGGCGGCGGCGCGGCTCGGTTCGGCGTCCTGGGGCGGCGGCGCCGCCCGGTCCGGCCGTGTGCAGCGGCCGTCCAGCCGTGACCAGTTCAAGGCGGCGCCGCGGCCCGGCTCGGCGCCGCGGGGCTGACCACGACGCGGCCCGAGCCGCCAGCCGACCGGAGCCGGCCCTGCTCGCCTCGTGGCCGCTTCACACCGGTCCGTCGCGTGGTCTGACCTGAGAACGTCGTACCTCATACGACGGGGATCAGGTCACGTGCCGTACGGGCGCTGTGTCGTCTGCCATTGCAGGGTCTTCGTACTGGCAGGACCAGACCAGGTGACATCGGACCCGACGCCGAACCGCTGGGGCCCGGCGTCGGGGCTCGCCTGAGACGCACTAGTCCTGAAGGTCTCGGGGAAGTCCCGGCCGCGGCCGACGGTGTTTTGGGCGCTGCAGCGTACAGTTGTTGGCCGGGGTTTTGGATCGCGTGGCCTTGCAGGTTCATGGGCACCGAGGTAAATTAGCCGAGAGCGATGCTCTTCGCTGCTTTCCGTTTTGACTGCGGAATATGTATTAACCGATGCCTATCGGCCCAGCCTTGTCGCTGCCGGTGGTGCTGGCCTGTCGGTTGTTCGCCGTCCGCCCGCCGGTCCCCATTCTGCCGATCTGTCTGGTATGCTAATGCATGTTTGCCGAGTGACGCCGGCATGCGGCCCTGGACCGGCCGCGGCGTCGGCGGCAGCGCGCTCGTCTGACGCAAGCCGTGCGCGCCGGCCCGCCGCCGTCTGTGGGCCGTCCCAGCTGGGCGGCCTCGTCCGCCGCTGCGCAGAGCGCGTTCTGTCCTGCCGACCCGCCCTGGACTGCCTCGGCCGCCGCCGGCGTGGGCGCTGTTGTGGTGCGCGGGTCCGTGCAACGTTTATGACCCTGCTCTGGATGCGAGTGTGAGGTCGCGCTGTATTGAGGTGAAGCTGCTTGAGGTGGGGATGGGTCCGATTCACGGGAGCCCTGCGAGACGGAGGGGCACAGAGACCATCTGGTAGCGCGCTGCACAAGGTGTGAGTGTTGTAATGAGCCGGATCGACACCACTTGTGATCAGGCTGAACGCAGTTCAAACGGACAGCACCGAAGGACACTCGCAGTAATGCGGTGGGACGACCGGTCAGCTATTGCCGCCACAGCAGACGGATGACGGGATCGGGGTCCTGTTGTGGTGCCAGATCGACGCGACGTCGTAAAACGAACATATTTGGTTCGCGTTTGCTACCGTGTCATGTTATATCCGGGCTTCGGCTGTAGCTGTGGCCGTTGACGTTTGGTGTGGCCCTGCAGGTTGTTACTGTGTCATGTTATATGCGGGCTTCGGCTGCAGCTGTGACCGTTGATGTTTGCTGTGGCCCTGCAGGTTGTTGCTGTGTCATGTTATATCCGGGCTTCGGCTGTAGCTGCGACCGTTGACGTTTGCTGTGGCCTTGCAGGTTGTTGCTGTGTCATGTTATATCCGGGCTGCGGCTGTAGCTGTGGCCGTTGACGTTTGCTGTGACACTGCAAGTTGTTACTGTGTCATGTTATATCCGAGCTTCGGCTGTAGCTGTAGCCGTTGACGTTTGCTGTGGCATTCAGTGAGATGATATTGCCCGCCTCATAGGTGCCGAAAACGTGTCTTCCGCATTGGCAAATCGAATGCCGTGGATTTGGATCGCATGTCCAGGGCTCAGCCACTGACCCTCCGAACTATCGTCCGCTCGGGGACCATTCCGCGCAAGCACTAAGGCGCTGAAGGGAGGGGTCTTTGTTAGCTCAGTGGTGGAGCAAAGGCTTGCTGTCGAGAGGCTGGGAGTTTGATTCCCTGCTGTGGGATGTCATCGGCACGGGCGAGTGAGCGGCATGTGGATATACTATGCGGTTCGTGACAACCCGGGCCGCGAAGTAACACTCCACTCCCGCGGCTGAAACTACACACAGTTCGCTTTTTTCTTGCGGGCAAATCCTAATCATTGACTGGATGCGACCGTAGGAACCGGAGCATGTTCGTCAACCTGACGGCGATCTGCGGTCGGCGGACGTTAAGCACCTGGCCATTTCCGCGCGCACGAGCTGTTTCAGCTCCGACCACCGCCGTCCGCGGTGGCTGGCGGTCGAGGTTCGGTCTGCCAGTGACGAGCTTGCGGGTCCAAAGCAGGAAGCTGCCAGAAGCTTTCGTGGTTGAGACCCGGGCATGACCGTTTACTGGAAACCGGCAGGTTCCTGTGGGTTGATGTGTCACGTGACGATGGCGGGAACAATGGCGGCCGGAGTGGTATGCCAGCTGACTCGATTGAAGAGGACGGTCGTCCGGATGGTTGTTCAGCGCAAATTATCGGAGTAATTTGCAAATATCGGGCAAATTCAGTAACCCACCGGCGTCAAACCTCGAGGCAGAAATTCCGCCGCGCTGGACTGAGAGTGAACCTGTCCAGAGCGTAGTCCGCCGTAATGTATCGCGCCAAATAAAGTACATGCATTATGACGAGTTAGACTGAACTGGGCCCCTCACGCTCCCGTGCAACTTCCCAGCTCACCATGCTGGCGCTGCCCTGACCAGATTTGTACTCAGTGCCACAGGAGACAGCGGCATTCCTCACCAACGTTTCAAGCATTGTGCGAACTGGCGCTAGCGCATCGTTGCCCATTTCCCTAGAATCGTGCTGCCTTTCTCACGGAGTGCTCGCTCTCGCGTTAAAAATAGGTACGAGCTATCCTTTCCCTGCATTTAACAGAAGCGCCCTTTGTTAAGAGTCGCGTGTAAGTGTCCGGGACGGCTTGTCTTAAGTCGTGATTCATCTTGCCTCCGGGAGAGCTTGTCTAAGTCGCGAGTGATCTCGCGTCTCGAAAGACTTGCCTTGCTGCAGGTCCGGGATTACCAACGATCAGAGCTGCAAGTGCCATCACGTTTCTGCATATGCGCACTGGCACGATATGCTGCGGTGCTGTGTTTTTGGCCGTTAACCCAGGGGTCCGATTCTTACACGTAATTACTTGTCATACACAGTGGTCGGTCTGGTTTCCGCAGATGATAGAATGTGGCCACGGGGTCGCACTTCGCGGTGTCGAGGTATTCCTGCCCGGCCCACAGCGGGCTGCCGGCTCCGCTGGCACACGTTGGTGCTGGCCGGAAAGCATCCGCGGGTGAACTTATGATTGAAGTCAGACGGTTCTTGCCGGGCGCCGGGAACGCTGCGGTGAAAAACCAAGTGCACCCACCGCATCCCACCGTCATCGTCCAGCAATGCTGCCCCCCCCCCCCCGCGCGGCCGGCTCGCTCCCCCGCCCTCCCCCCCCCCCCGCACTGCCGCCGCCGCCGGGCGAGACGAGCACACCGCGGCCGGCGCCGGCCCGGCCCGCGTTGGGAGCAGCGCGCGACGCCGCGGCGCCGGCACCGGCTGGGCGATGACCTGCTGCCGATTTTTAACGTGCTCGACGCTCGGCGTCGGGGTGGATAACCTGGCCGCCACGCGTTCGGCGCATTGTGCGTAAACGCGGAAGCGCCGCGGTGGGAGCGGGCTCATTACTGACATGCGTGGACGGCCGGCGGCGTCGCGCCAGCCGGGAGCACTGACTGGCGGTAACGGTCGGCCGACGGCGCGGACGACGACCGGCGCCGACGCCGCCGGCCCGCCAGTGACCTCGGGGCGGCATGGCGGGACGCGTAAGGACAGGCGTCAGACTATGCCCAGAAGGGTGAGGACGGGCGTCAAAGCATGCCCAGAAGCGTGAGGACAGGCGTCAGAGCATGCCCAGAAGGGTGAGGACAGGCGTCAGAGAATGCCTGGAAGCTTGAGGACAAGCGTCAGAGCGTGCCCAGAAGGGTGAGGACAGGCGCCAGACCGTGCCCTGAACGATGAGGACATGCGTCAGACCATGCCCATACGCGTATCAGCGCGACTGCAGGGCAATATCGGGCAGCCATGGAGAAGCTCTATCGGAGCCCCTGAGCGGTGCCGTGGTGGCCCGGCGGAGGCGCGTGGGACAGTTGAGGAGGGGCGCCACGGTCGGCTCGCGGGCGTGCCAGGCGGCCGCAGCCGGACGTGGCCGCCGCCCGTGCTGCCGTGTCCGCGTGCCGCCGTCGTGACACTGATCGTGACGCCGCCGGCCTCGCCTCCGAGGTCGGATCGGCAGGTGCGGGGCGCGGCGCGCTGGCCGCGTCGGCGCTCGACGCGCGACCTCGCGCTCTGCGGGTCATCGGCCGGCAGGAAGCCCGCCGCCCCCGCTGTTTGCCGCCTGCAGGTGTTTTTATGTACAGATGTGAGTGATACCGGTTCCAGCAGACGGCGAAGTGTCACAGTTTGGTGGTCGGCATCGTGGTGCGGTGCGACGGCGTATACGGTGGCTGATCAGAAACGATGACGAAAGACTTTGTCTGGGGTTGAAGAAACATGTTCTGCGCATTCGCTGACGTTCTCACGGGCTGTGACAGCTTCAGACTTCTGCCACGCCTCCTCGATCGTGTCCGACTCTGCAGACCCGGCTCACATTGCATTGCTCCGTTGCCTGTAATTCAACCGTGCGTTGGGTAACGCCAGCAAATATGCGGGCCCTGGTCACGCAACGTACGGTGTGTTTCGCCGCTCGGGGCTGCTGCAGCATGCTGGGGCGCTGCGGGCCGTGGTCACGCAGCGTACGGTGTGTTTCGCCGCTCGGGGCTGCTGCAGCATGCTGGGGCGCCCGTCGTGACTCCGCGGAGCAGTACGTCATCACCGAGCGCCGAGCCGGCTCATCCATCGGGGATGGGGAACGGGGAGGATCCGCCATCTGCGTCAGGAGTTTGGCTGTCCCCGCCGCGGAGTCGGATGGTCGTCCGCCCCTGGGTGGGTTCGGGGCGGATGAGGGGCGTGGGCCTCTTTAGGCCTGGTCCGTGCGGCGCCCCGGCCGTCCCTAGATCATGGCTGCAGGCGGTGGATCCAGGCGCGCGGCGAAGGCGCGAGCGCCACTGCGGCCGGCAGCGGGGGGCCTGGCGGAGACAGAGCGAGCCGCCGCCATGCCCCGTTATCGCCGTGGGTCGAAAGCGGGGTGACGGGCCAGCAGACCACCGCCGTCGACCTCCCGCCCCCTCCCCCCTCGGCCTGGACCGGCAGTGATCGGTCACCTGTTGGAACCCTCGGAAGTGACTCCCTCCTGCTTAATGATAGTCCTGTCAATGATGATGTAGCGATCATTTAAGTGATCGCTCTATTTGTGAATGTTGTTACTCCATGTGCAACACATTCTTTGCACAAATGATACGTGATATGATGAATAATGCTATGACGCGCTTTGTCTTTCGGCCCTGAAGTTGCCTACAGTCCTTGTAGCCCATGTCGCTTTGGTGGCCATGGATGGCGGAATACAGCTTCGTCATGCATGGTTTGTGACGCATCGCCGCTTGCGTTCGCTGCGCCGTGAACCCGAACACACGGGTCTTGCACGGGCCTTTGTTATATTGTTGTCATTGAACAGCTCATTGGAATCGTCCCGGGATATTTTAGGAGCCTTGGCCTTGGCAGTTGAAGCCACTTTCTTTATGGAGCCGCATCTTTATGATGGGTGAGGTTTTCCTTAGAACGGTTCACTGCGCCCTTCGCACGGCCAGCTCGGTGGTCACATTCCCTTCGCACGGATGGCGCTGTGATCACAGTCGAGCAAGGAATCTGCTGCGGTGGTCAGATGCTTGTCTGCGGCCATCGAGTGTTCCGTTAGATAGTCCGCCTGCTGACCAGGCGGCGCCGGAGGCGAATGCCGAGCTTCTGTCGGCGGCCAGAGCTGGTTGACGGCAGCATGCTGTGCCAGCGTGTGTACGTGCGTGCGTGCGTGCTTGCGTGCGACGTGCGTGCTCGGTTGCGTGCGTGCTCAAACGTTGTCGACAGATCTAGGCAGGTGACCTGGGGGGTGTCGGGCGCGGCCCTGGCGCTGGCGCCGGGCCGCGCGGAGGATAACCGCGCAACTTTTGTTGCGGTTCGGTTTTCAGAATTATTTAATGAGGGCCCGGGGAATCTGTCGACTGCAGTCGCTGTCCGAGCGAGTTTTTTTTGTCCAGCCGGCCCACAGGCGCGTCCGGTGCACGGCTGCAAACACGATAGGAAGATGTGCGCAGGCCAAACATGTAACCCGCTTTTTGTCACGCAATGCTCCAAACAACAGGCTGCAGGGTGGAGGATTCACAACCGCCATAAACGCAACGCGTGCGTGCCACGCAGCTCACGTCGACGGCCCGAGCTCTGGGGACGCTCGGCCGACGTCCCCGCCGCGACGCCGGGCTTCTTGGCAGTCCTGGGGGAGCGGGGGGGGGGGGGGGGGCGTTCAGCTGAATCCGTGAGGCTTCCGTTCGCTGGGAATCACGTCACACATTCGTCACCCAAGCCCTCAGCAGCGAACGACGCTCTCGAGGACGACAGGCGAGGCCGCCGCGGCGCCGGCGGGCGCGGCAGGCGGAGCGCGAGCGTGGACGGCCGGCGCGGCGGATCGGAGCGCGCCGCCGCGGAGTACCCTGTGACGTCGGCGGTGACGGGCGGCAGCCGGCGCGTGCCGCGGCTCTGACGCCGTTGCCGGCCGGGCGGTGCGGGCTGACGGACACTCCCCGCCAGCCGGACTCGGCTTAACCGGCGCGGCTAGAACTGGAACGGCGCGTGACGTCGACGCCGCCGGTCGTGACGTCAGGACACTCCGCCTGTCAGCCGTCGCTCAGCCGCTGGCTGCGACGTTCACGCTGATGTATGCCCTGAATCTGATTGTGTGCCGATTCGTGATGCTTGGGACATGCTCCTTGAAAGCCAGCTGCGGATACAAATTCAGCAGTATGATGTTCATATGAAGCATACTGCAGCGCTGCACATCATACTGCGATCACAGCACATGACCGCAGCCGCATGCCGTCGCATGCGGCGGTTGAATTCGATCAGGCGATTGATCTAAATTGTAATCGCCCTTGCCCGAACATCAGAAAATGAACACGCCAAGGTCCCGACTCCTTGACGAGCATCGTGTGCGACCAAAGAGGATGGGGAGAAAGTAAACGTGGACCGCAGGAACGAAACCAGGAACCAGGCCGGCTCCGTGCGGCATTGCCGGCGGCCACGGGCGGTTTCCTCCGTGCCCGCGAAATCGCGTCATGCGCAGGCGCGCCGCGGGGCGGGACAGAAGGAAGCCGCCGGAGCGTGAAGGTCCGTCGGCGGGGCGGGGCCGGCCGCCTCCGCCGCCCCCGCCGTCACCGCCGCCTCGGCCGTCTCGGCCAAACGCGGACGGCCCGCGGCGTCCTCTGGCGCCATCAGTCGCCGCTTCCGGCCACGCGGTCGCGGTGGGGCCGGCGGTCGCGGCGGGGGTGGACACGGACCACCGCAGCGCCCGGCGACTGGTGCTCCGGCGGAGCCGACCGAACCAGGCCGTTCAGACGCGGCTGTCGCGACCAACGCGATCGCGGCGCGCGCCGTGCTGCTGGGGCGCGCTCCGGGAGAGAGGGGGCTGGTGCGGCGTCCGGGCCCGTAAAGCAGGTAAAACTGATGCGGTGAACGGTGAAAGAAGGCAAACGCGAGGCTGCAGTGGCGTGAATACGCCTGCTGTCACGAAAGGATTTTCCAGGCCGATGCAAGCTGGATTTGGTGACCTGTCGCGACTGTGATGAGCAAAGGCGCCTCGAGTTTCCCGGACCAGTTGCCGTTTGCCATGCCTTTCAGTCGTGGTTGATCCTCCAGATTGGCGTGATTACCCTGGCCTCCATGAAAGGCGGGATCGCAACAGGACGGCCGGCCACGCGACGGCGTGCCGCAGGACAGGGTCGAACACGCTGCTCCGAGGTGCGGATAAGCCACGTGTGACGTGGGCTCACCTTGGTGACGTTAGGAGCGCCTCACCAGCCGATGGCGACTCTGCTGAGATCCGGCTCCCTCCGGCTGCGAGAGGGGCGCCGCCCGCCGTGCGGTGCGAGGACGGGAGGTAATCGCCTCTCGCCGTGCGGTGCGAGGACGGGAGGTAATCGCCGCCCGCCGTGCGGTGCGAGGACGGGAGGTAATCGCCGCCCGCCGTGCGGTGCGAGGACGGGAGGTAATCGCCGCCCGCCGTGCGGTGCGAGGACGGGAGGTAATCGCCGCTCGCCGTGCGGTGCGAGGACGGGAGGTAATCGCCGCCCGCCGTGCGTTGCGAGGACGGGAGGTAATCGCCGCCCGCCGTGCGGTGCGAGGACGGGAGGTAATCGCCGCCCGCCGTGCGGTGCGAGGACGGGAGGTAATCGCCGCTCGCCGTGCGGTGCGAGGACGGGAGGTAATCACCACCCGCCGCGTTCGCAGAAGACCGCCAGCTGTGCGCCCGGCGGGTCTTCAAACACGGCTGGGTTTCTCTGTTGGACCGACGGTAATGACTTAAGGAGGTGGCAGGGCGAACGCCGCCGCCGCCGCCGCCTTTGTTTCGCTCGTGTGGGACATTTCCTGGTGTGGACCGGGGCCCGCGGCGGGCAGCCACTCTGACCGCGTGTAACGTGCTCGCCCATGGCCGTCCCAGACGTGCCTCCCTCGCTGACGGCCGCCCGTTGGCGACACATGCTGACCTCCACCGCCGCCGTGGCCTCTAGCGACGCTTGGTGCGGCGGCCTTTTGGTTTCTTTTTTACATCCCTGCAGTTCTTTATGTAGAAATGTTGCGCTTTGATTTTTCAACCGCTCTTGGTAGCTTGAGCACAGCTTAACTCGTACCTCATTTGTCAACCTTGGGGTTGTGACAGTGCCAGGGACTGTGTAATGGCGTGGGCAAGATGTTTAGGGTGGACGAATCTAGCGCACACAAGCAGCGTAGTGGATAAGTTGACGCGCAAGCTGTGCAAAATTCTCAAAGTGCGAGTTACGCACAATAAGGTGACTTGCTACTTGCATATGTTTATACCGTTCCTGATCCATCACGGCGACGGTGGCTGGTGACTTAACTGTTATTTCTCCTGTTCCACTGTTCCGTGTTCGTGAAATAGGTACTGTTTGTTTTAATCATGTCTTACTGCTGCCCCGTTCTGCCATATTCGGTCAAACAGTTTGAAACTGAGTTTGATAGCACTGCGGTGAAGATGTTTGACGGCGTGACGTGAGATCGTCCCGTAATTTTGAATATATCGACGACCTGTGTCTAAGCCATCCCTTACGTGCGTTTAGTACTCTGGATTATCCAGCCGGTTTGGTCTGACGCCACCGGCTGAGGCAACAGTGCATTGCTTCTCCGAAACCTGAATGCAGATGTTCCGCGGTAGAGTTTGGCTCGCGATGCCCCCTCCCTCAGCCAGCGGACCAGGGGTGCAGCGGGAGCCAGCATGTCCGGGGGAGGAGCCCGCGGCGCCGGCCCCACGCCACCTGCCGGCACGGCACGACCTGCTTTAGGCCAGCGTCTGACGCTCTGGTGCTGACGCGGGGGTTCCCCGTTGTCTTCTCCCTGGATAGATCACGCGCTCGCGGGAACTCCAGCCAGAGCAAAGCTGGGCGGCTGTGATGTAACGGGGCTCGATATCTCGGTGCTGCTGCGGGTGGCCGCGCCGTTTCCGACAGCGGCCCGAGTTCAGACAGGCGATGGCGCGCGGCGAAGCTCGGTGGCTGTGATATAACGGGGTTCGATATCTCGGCGCTGCTGCGGGTGGCCGCGCCGTTTCCGACAGCGGCCCGAGTTCAGATAGGCGATGGCGCGCGGCGAAGCTCGGTGGCAGCCCCCACCGCACATTATGTCCGCGACACGTCCCCCACCCTGCCGGTGTCCACGGAACTCAAAATGTAGACTGCAGGTCTCGTGTCTACCGGAATCATTTTTTCTCACAGAGTTGTCGCTGTGTAGTGTTTTAATGCTGAATAACGGGATGTTGAATGTTGAATAACTTTGTCTGCGAGATAAACGGGTCTGGAAAGGGCTGTGCTGTGGTCCGGTTACGAGATCAGAGTTACGCTGTCCGCCTTGTTAGTCGGCGTGGTAAGCTGCGACGCAATGACGTCAGGTTGCGTATCGCAGCGGCACCAAGCCCTCGGCATTGATGTTATGAAGTCGTAGTGTTTCCTCGTCCAACCCCACGCCTGCTCATCCAAACGCGACAGCTTGACGTAGTGCGTGATATTTTAGCACAACGGCGAGCAACGAAAACACAATATTACTCAACAGGCTACCTCGTACCACATCTGCTCTCTGTCCATACTCGACTTGCCCCGGCCCGGCCCAGCGCACCCCACCCCGCTGGTGACATGTGCCCTGGCAGTCGCCCATTAGCTCAGCGTGGACGTGCTCCCCTGCAGCGTGCTGCGCCGCCGAGCACATCCGCAGGCTTCGGCCGCGTGTCGCGGAACACGGTACGGCCTCCGAACTCCGTACAGTCTCGGACACCGCAATGTTTCGCCAGGGACCAGAGTTCTTGCCAATAGAGCATGTACATATATGGTGGCTGCTCTGTTTGACCTTGCGCTATGCTGTGAAGTACAGACAACGCCATCGGGCGTTAGGTGACGGCGCGGTTCCAGACGGCTCGTTAACATGGGCAGCTGGCGGCGGGCGCTCCGCCTCCGCCGCGCGCCGCGTCGCCGGCCGGATACGGCTCCGCTACACGGCGCCCTCGTCAATCTCGCGCCCGGCGGAGTCACGGCCACCCGTGCGCGGGCCGCGCCCGAGACAGATGTGCTAACGCGAGGCCCGCTGCGCAGCATCCCGCGCTGGTCGCCGTCTGGTGACTGGTCCGCCCACCCGGGACGGCGAGAGGCTTCGAGGCTCGCCCCGCTCGCTTAAGCGGGCGCAGGGCACCGTCTGGTGCTCCCTGCCAGCCGGGACCGGTCTGGGGTGACTCGAGACCCGGTCATCGCGACTCCCGCCCCGGTTTAGTCGTGTCCACATTTCGCCCGGGAGCGCTCGCGTCACTGGGCGAAATGCCGCGTCACTCACGTAACACGATATCCTCGGGGGCGGCCCACGCATGCTAACGGTGGCCAGCTATTTTTGATTCCCAGTAGCATCTGATTCCGCACTATAAATACACACCGGCAACTAAACAGCACTGTTCTGGGCACAATATCACCTCCGCAGATGGCGCGCCCAAAACCCTAATCATGAACAGACCGCACCCGGCGACTCGGGCTTTGCCTCCCCCGGAACGCCGAACGGATTTCCTGGTGCCTCAAGCCGGCCGCTCCCCGGGTGACGAGCGGCTGCCCCGCCCCGCCCGGCGACGGGCGGCCGCCTCGCCCCGCCCGCGGCGGATGACGACGCGGGCCGGTGATCTGGAGCGACCCCGCCCCCGCCGCGCCACGTCCGCGATCCGGCTCCCCTCGCCGCCGGCGCCGCCGCCGCCGCCGCCACCGCGCACCCGGATCTTCGGGGTCGGTCCCTGCCCCGGCCCGGTCACGCATCGGCCCGTGACGTCACATGAACGCAGCGGCGGCGGTGGGATGCGGGCGGAGACCGTGCGGGATTTGAACTGTCCGGTGCTCAGCCGGTGTTCGCTATGCGGCTGCACTGGAGAAGAATGTGCAGTTGACCTGCAGTTGTGATGGATGGTCGTTGTAAGGTTATGATGGATAGTCGTGAGGTTACTGACGTCCAGCCATCCTGATGCAGCGGAACACTGTCGCGACGGTTGCCACCACGATTGCATATTTGCGCGATCAATGTAATCGTGCATCTAAGGGATAAATCGATTGTCTCCGTGCCTCACCATAACGACAGCGCTCGTCTAACGGGCGCGGTTGACCGCTGGCCGGCCCGTCTGGCGACGGTCCGCGGTGCGGTGCAGCCCGCCCACGACGGACCGAGGCGCGAGCCGGCTGCCGCCCTACCGCGGACGTGGCGGCGCCCGGGGCGCCACGTCCAGCCGACGTCCGGCGGCCGGGCGGTGGCGCTCCGTCCGCCGCTGCCGCCGCGGTGACACTCGGCCCCGCCCGCGCACGACAGCCGTGGCGCGCGCGCCGTGCGGCGGCCGGCGGCCGGCCGCGACCCATTGTGGGCGCCGGCTCTTGACCTCCCGGCGCGCGCGCGCGCGGATGAGTGGCCCGATGGCGCGCGCGGCTCGGCGCCGCGAGAGGCTCGGGACAGGGGTCAGGAGGCTGACGTGGAGGCGTCCTGTTAGCTGGCGCACATGACGTCATCGCGGAACCTCATATGGTCGTGAACCTGGGCATAATGTGCATTTGTTTCGGTCGTCGCTGGCTAAGTACGCCTGCCCATGTGCTGGCTATGTTGTATTTACATTTATGGGATATGAATGGACCCTTCTTTTGCAGTGTTCGTAGATATAACAAAGATCTTACAATGTAGCGTTCAACCTCGCGTAAAAAAGTTTCCGTGCTAGAATATTTCAGGTGTGTACATTTATTTTGTGCTATTTAGACTCGAGACCCTGTCGTCTTTTTCATAAGAAAATTCCGCACCCTGATCTTGGGAAAGGCCGTGATATGGGCAGCATGTGTCGGATTAATGTGTTCCCACGTTTAAGACCAGCAGTACAGCTTTTTTGAACATAGCACGCACCTCGTGCCCACATCGCGCATACGTGATGTTTTTTTGCGTCGTGTCTGATATAGCGTGAAAAAGCAACGGAAGTCTGGAAAGCCTTTGCCACAAACGACTTGCGGACGAGCGACTGGTCCGTTTGGCAGAGTCAGTGAAGCATGGTGAAATGTATTCATGTTGTGTGCTGCGGAACAAAATTGGTCGTCTGTGGGTATTAGTCAGGATTATTTCTGCAAAATCAGGTTGGCAAGAGTATCAGCGGAAAGATCTGCTCGTTGCAGAACGGTGCCCTGCAAATGCTAAGTGCAAATCCTACCAAATGTCCGGTCTTATTGGACTAACCCAACGGTGTCAGTTTGTCGTGGTGTCGTAGTTTGCGCCAATGTCTGTGTATCTGAAATAGCGTCTCGGCAAGGTGCTGGAGGGCATTGCTAGGTGCAGTGTAAATAAAATCCGTCCACGAGCCGTTGGACCAGGAGGCTCGGTGGATGCGATTCGAGAGCTTTACCTAGTTCTGCGAACGGAGCGCAAGTCGCCGTTAGTTGCAGAGTAGCGTGAATAAATGGACTGACGAAGTATTGCCTCTCACTCAACGGCCAGCCGTTCTGACCCAATATGAGAGGATGTCGTAAGACCTGCATAATGGTGGTGACGATAAGCCATGGTCGTGCGTAGTATCGCTGGTGCTGGCAGATTGCTGAGGACGCCACTTAAACACTGATATCAATCCTCGTTGTTTCCTGGGTCAACTTACCTCCGTGAGGGAGGGGTTCTACTGCCGTCTCAATCATGCTGATTGAAGTATTTTTACATTGTTGCCTATTGTTGTGCCCGTCATCAACAAGGTGACTGCTCCCAAGATTCGGCGAGTACTGACGTGTATCACCATGGCTTTCAGAGCTTACCACGGAATTTCGATCCGCTATTTTTAGAAAGGCTGTGGTAGCTGTCAGATTAGGACCAGGGTGAGCTGTTGGCTGTATTCATTTAGTTTAATTAGATTCGTTACCAGTGGGGATTGGTGACGACAGCCTTGCTATAGATATGGGTTAAATGAGCATTCTGGTGAGCGAGCCACTGCAAGTACATTCGGCCACTCATTTAGAACCTAGTTTTGGAAACATGCAAAAGACATCACATGTTGCAACTCTGCCGAGACAACAGCACACAAACCGTTTCTGTACGCAGCTGGCATAGTGTCATGTTTGGATTGGCTCATGCGCACATCGCGTATGTCACACTCGAGCGCGGCGAGTATTTAGACATGCGTGTGGCCATTCGGCAGCCTGGACCATGGTGATGTGGGACAAGACGGCACTGCGACCAAGACACAAGAGCCTGTGTGCACGCCTGCCTGTTCGGCAGCCGTCTCGACAGCGCGTGTTGAGCGTGTTCAGTTGGTCCGTACTGTCGAGTGCAATGCATGAACCGGATTACTCCATCCAATATGGCTGTGTTTGTGGCAGATAGTCTGAAACGGTAATCCAGTTGGACACGCGGTAGCGGGCGATGAGTCTCCTTGAACTCCTGTGCATATACCGTAAAAACAGTTTTTAGAGTAGCATTACGCGATGGGGACAGCCAGGACCTTCGTGGTGGTAAGGAGGTCGTAGAGGTAAAGGCGTCGAATACTCCCTACAACAATGCCCACCCCCCATCCCCTTTTCTTTCAGGCATGAGTCACCTCACTTTTCACCCGTGTCCCTCTCCCATTCAGAGATGTTGGACACATAACTCAGCGACGCTGGGTACAAATCCCAGAGCGGGTGCTTTGCTTGAGCCGACTGAAATGGAATGTCTAGATGACAACTGACCATCGAGGGTCAACCAAGGCCCGGAACGGCCGTGCCGGGGCTTTGTGCGTCACGTACGTCAAATACAGACTCTGTATTTCTGTGTGGTGAAAGGGCGGAGTCCAAATTGTCCGTTGCAGTGGACAGCATGACTTGGTTGGTGGGTTCATAGTACACTCAACAAGCAATGCCTAGTAGGTGCTCTGAGCTCAAAGCCACCCGTGCAGACGATGCGGATGCGGATGGCAGTCATCCTATCGAAAGTCCAGACGGGAGGAAGTAACCCTGTGTCGCTTGCGGATCGGCCATACTTATGCTACACATCGACACTTACTATGTCACGACGAACTACCACGATGTCGCCACTGCAACGCCACGCTCACAGTGGAACATGTGCTCGTATGCTGCCCCACACTACGCGTCGAGCGTCTGAGGTACTTTGGCCCGGCGGCGCCGTCCCTGGCGCTCTCCGATTTACTATGTGACAGGTCACCATATATCGAACATACCCTCAGGTTTGTATCGCATGTTAAGTTCTACACTTTATATACGCCTGCCTGAATAGTTGATACCGCGTGTAGGAAGTTTTTAGGCTGCCAAAAATTTCGTATCAATGACGCGCTCCTGGTACAACTCAGCCGTCTATATGTCTGAATAATACGTATTTTCTAGTCATTTCATAGTCACACTCCGAAGCTAGTCATTGGGCTGTTATGGGCGCAAAATGACCGCAGTAGTCGACGCGCCCTAAAACTCCAATCAACAACAACAACAACAGACGATGCGGAATTAAGGCGTAACATAATATCGAATAATGTTGGAGTCGTCGTATCCGTTCGTTGCCATTGAGTTTTCCTTTCAAGAAATGCATTATTTTACAGCTTTCCTACATGGTTGCCCTTGACGTTTGGGTACATGGCTGATAGTTCTAAGTGACATCCCGGAAAGCGCATAGGGGACTGAGATTTTTGACCAACGATGTTCTTTGACGCATTCAACCAAACCTGCCGGTTTTCCGTTCGCGTGGATCCCGACTTCCGCGCTGCGAGTGCGGCCATAGCCACCACACATAACTTAGGAAAGTTCCAGTTCTCAGTAGGAAATTTGCGGGGTTAATCCTCAGTCACTCAATCACTTGTAACGTCAAAAGCGTTGAAAACGGGAATTTTGGTGCTAAAAACGTCGGAAAGTTGCATGATATCTGTTGTCAGAGCCTATTACGATTTGAGCCGACAGAGTAAGCGTATGTTTGTTCTTCAGTTCGGCCGATTCATAAGTGGGCGGATGGACGGATCCATGGGCGCACCATGGGCCAACACTGCTGCCCACGTTAATCCAAATTTGAGTATATTGCGTAGAACAATATTCGTCAACCACTACAAAGGTTTAGTTTACGATAGCCGTCACTTTTTTCACCTGAGACCGCCGTCGCACATAACTATTAGATATTGGACCAGATCGGATAAGCGGACGCCGTCGACGCGTGCAAAAGTTGGCTGAATAAGGCGACAGCCACCTTTGATGTCGTAGACATGACGTGGTGTGCACGTAAAATTTCGAAAGAAGCGAATAAAGATGGTAAAAACTACGTCAGCTTTACGTAAAATGAGCACATATAAGTTGCATAAGGTTGGTATAAAAGCATTCGATAGAATCTAAGAACGAGACAACTCTGGAGTGAGATCAACTCTAGACTCCCGCGCAATGCCGCTCCTGTAGTTGCTGCCTACTGTTGTACCCGTCATTGACAAGGTGACTGCCTCCAAGATTTGGCAAGTACTTACGTATATGGCAATGACTTTCAGAACCTTGCTGCGGGATTTCTATCCGCTGTTTAGAGAAGCGCTTTGATGGCTATCAGATTAGGACCCGAATGAGCTGTCGGCTGCATTCGTATAATGCCTTATTTGACCAGATACTTTTCAGTCGTGGTTTGATAATGATAGCCCTGTCATAGGTATGGGTTAAACCTGTGTTCTAGTGAGCGAGCCACTATAATTTCCTTTGGTTTCTCATTTTTAATTTTTTTAAGCATGCAAAAGACACTCCACGTTAAAGGATGGCGACGATCCGAATTGAATGGCAAAATCTGGAATAACTTGCATGACAGTCCGTGATGTTATGGTAATGTTGAGAATAGCCCTGGATTGTTGATCAGATGAAAATCAATCAATCAATCAATCAATCAATCAGATGAAAAATATGTGTTCAACCTTCAAAAAGTATCGCAAGCCCAACGTTGCAATCCTGCGGTTCTGTCTTCGCCATGTGTGTTATGTTTGAAAATATTTTTGGCACATGCCTTCGGAGTCTATTTGCGCAAAGTTACGCGTGAACATATACGTGTGTACCGAAGCCCGTTGAGTTATTGCGCAACAATTGGTGTTATTGCACTGCCATCGATAGCTAACAGGGAAGATGGCATTCTGTTCTGTTAACTGAAGTAGGCATCCTGGAAGCAGTGGCTGTCACGTACGGCCGATGTTTTTACGGCACACACGGCTGCGTATCGGTATTCTTGTGTATGGTTCTTTTCAAAAGGACGTTAGAATTAGTTTTGAGAATGTTGCAGTTGAAGGGATTTATGTGGTCTCAGCTGCTTTTCTTGGACATGGTCATCCCGATAAGACTTGACATTCCTGAAGTAATCTGACTAATTTGGCAAAGGTCATCGTTTAGTAAACCTTCTGAAGTTTTCGGGCAAGACAAGCGTAAAGATTTTGTCTGCTGTGATGCAGTACTGGTTTTTGTCTTGGGACGTCAGGGGATAATCTAATCCAATCTTAATATCATTTGAAAGTCTGAACATGTGTCAGAGCATTACTCAAGCCCCACAGACAGGGCATCTATCACCTTTGCACTCCTTGCATGGCTTCCGCACCACGTGGAGAGAAGGTGAATAAGTCCCCCAGCTTTTGCGGGACTCAACAAGGCCCCATTGACGTTCCATGGCTTAAACTCCGCCAAACACACCTTCCCAGGCGTCCAGCCGCGACCTGTGAAGGTGTTCACCTGCTTCCTTGGAGGCTGGTAGGATGGTGCCCAGCGGCGGTGCCGGACGTTGAATTTTCGCTCGCATTTCACGTGGCCCGTGGGCAAAGGGGTCGCCCACGGGTTTTTTAAGCTGCTCCGAAGTATGATTGGCCCACGCCGCCAGCCATTTGCGGAGTTCCGTTGCTACAGACATGTGACCTGTTATCGATGGCGAAGAGGTGAGAGTAGTTACTTCGGCAGTGAATTACTAGCCATGATCGACGCTGCGATGACATTGTAGGTGTTTAGAAGGCGATTGGATCTCGCTCAGTCGTAGCTGGGATCCGAGGAGGGCCTCCCGCTCGTGTCCGCCGTTGTCCCGTTTTCTCCGTGTTTGATGTCGGGCTGGGGACCCACGCGGCTTGCTGCCTGCTGGCAGACTGTTACAGCTAATTCATTAGCACCTGTCTGGCGAAAGGATGCGACCCGAACTTGTGCGACTGGCAGCGTTTCAAAACGGAGCGGCCGCTCTCGGGGCCGGGAGCCGTGTTTGCACGGTTACGTCTGCCTGCATCTTCTGCAATAGTGAGCGGTGGACACCACGCGACACTGCATAGCGGAGCTTTATTGGGCCAAGAGGTACGAAGCACAACAATCGCGTTCGCAAATTATATGAAATCAGCGCCAAACGCGTAGATCCGACACTGCGGCCGGTGCGGTGCCTGTCTTGTTATAACTGGCCGGGATCGGGGCTGCGGCATGCTCCACTCAGACCGAACCGAACTGCCTGACCCAGCAGACCGGCGGAAGAGCAGGACAAAAGTCGGACGACCAGCGCGGAGCGTGCAGAAGTCAAGGGGCGCTCCTGGCACACGAGCCGTTGTGTGGTGGTGAAGCCAACAGCTTTTGTCGGCAGACAAGGCGTTCGTGCGTGACACCTTGTTGTGTACGCCTTACAACGCGTGCACGAACTGGGCCGAATTTCCCCAGGCTGGGCTGGTGACATGCAATGATCGTACAGACAGCGCGTCATTAACTTCCTCCCTTCGCTTCGGATGGGGTACGGTGTTTTGAGCCAGGAGCTGCGGATAAACGCACTCCACTAATACCAGCGTTACGTCGATTTTTCCAGTGCCAGCGACGGCGGGCCACGATTAGGGAACAGCTCACGTCATGAGCTGGGCCTTTCCGAGGTGGCCGCGTAAGCCCGGCGATACGTCGCAGACTACATGTTAATGGCGGCGGACACCGTCAGATCGGCGTGTTAAGCGGTGCACGCCGGTGCGCTCCGGCTGTCGCTTCAGCGGGTGACGCGCTGCGGCGCGCCGCGTCCCGCCTGCCCCAGCGGCGCCGGTGCTGCCCCCGCTCGGCGCCGGCGCTGGGACGGCCGGCGGCGCGCCCGACGCCGGCGACCGTCGGCCGGCCGCCGGACCGGCGCCGCCACCCCGGGCGGGCCTGGGCGTATGGAGATGAGCGGCGCGGGCCGGCGGTGGGACTTCACCTGCCAGTACATCAGCAGACGGGTCGTTCCGACGTCGGGCCGCGCTCGGTGATGGCCCCGCTGCCCTCAGCGGTGGCGCTGTCCCGCCGGCTCCGGAACGACAGCGGTTACTGAGAGGCGTCGCTTAGCAGCTGGTCGCGGTTGAGAGTGGTGACGCGCGCAGAAGGCGTGTTCAGAGTTTCACATGGGTTTTTACGGCGACTGAGGTCGGTCTCCCCGCGGCCTGAAGCGTGCTGTTTGAAATGTGAAAGCCATGCCTTTGCTCTTTGTTTTCTGATGTATGATAAGCAGTTGTTATCGTGATATGCCATGTCGGTAGTCATTTGCAAGAGCACGAAGCGTTTGCAATATTTAGAGCGACGGTTGCTGGTGAGGACGGCCCAGTTAACTACAAGATTCGTAGTTCTTGGCCGACATTCACTTTCATGAGATAACGAAGACGGCCTTGTTTAACCCGCTAAGCCGTGGGATTTTATATCATATAAGGCTTTGGTGTGCTTGGTTGATGGTGTGGTTTGCTCGTGACACCAGTTTCGACGTGGGAAAGCCGACGAATATATGCCGTGTTCATCGGCCAATACTCATCGGTCTTGGTCGGATTCGCTTCCACGCGGCCTGTGGCGCGTCCTTGGCTCCGGACGACGCTGACGCTTCCCCTAGCCCCGGAATGACACACGTGCTCAGCGCGCCGAGCTCTCGACTGAGGCGGTCGGCGCCCCGTGCCGCCCGGCGGCGTCCGGGGACCGGGGCGCGAGCGAGCGTAACGCCGCGCGACAAGGCACGGCGGCGGCCGTCGTCTCGAGCATGAGGCCGGGCGCCGCCAGGCAACGACCTTGCGTCCGGAAGTGTCTCGGCGGGTGCGGACGCGGGCGTGGCCCGCCGGATGAGGCGGCGCGTGCGTCACGAGCGCGCGGCGTAACGCGTCTGTCCTTAGCGCGCCGGCGGCAGCGACGGCCGAGGCGACTGCGACGCTGCTGCTCTTTCGCCGCCAGGTCGGCCGCTCGTGTGAATTTTGTGTCCGGGGGCGTTATCCTCGACACGGACGTGAAGTCTGACGGGCTTATCTCGGAAGCTTTTTCTGTGTGCTGGCTGAACCCGGCCATCACCGAGTTCGTTACTGACAAACGGTACCCGCTGAAATCTTTGGGAAGCGTCCTTGTCCCCATTGTGTCCGGCGGCTCATGCTGCTGCTGTCTTGTTGTAAAGATGAGAACTGCGGGTTTTTATAGTCTTCGGAGGTGGCAGCCATTCAGTAACATCGCCAGCCAGGGTCTACTGAGCATGTACTGCAGCGGCGTGCAACCAGCGTCGCTCCATGAGCTGCACACGTAATATCGTCAGCACTTTAACCGGGTCCCGTCTCCTTCGTCCTCCGTGCGCCGGGGCCGTGCGTGCGTCATCACCCCGCGTGACGGCCCCATCCGCCGCCCCGGTCAGTGGCCCGCCACCGCCCTGACGTGCCCGTGACGCGCCGACAGATACGCGTGCCGCTGCCGTTCGCCTGCAAGTCGCGCGACCTGGTGGTGGACATGCAGCGCCGGCGGCTCACGGTCGGGCTCAAGGGCCACCCGGCCGTCATCGACGGCGAGCTCTCGCACGAGATCAAGGTGGAGGAGTCCACCTGGGTGCTCGAGGACAAGCGCGCGCTGCTCATCCACATCGAGAAGGTGAGGGGGCGCCGTCTGCGGCGCGGCGCGCGCGCTGCCGACGACGGCAGGCGACGCCGGCTGCGGCGGTCGGGCCGCCCACTCAGTTGAGCTGATGAGACCTTGTTAAATTAGAGAGTGGGACGAAGATGACGCGCCAAACTGGCTTGTGTGTGTGGAATGTTTGGCGGGTGAGTCGAAGTGCCGTTCTTTACAGCGCGCTGGGAGCAGGGCGCTCGCCCGTTCCAACCATGTCACGCCGCGCCAACACACGCGCACGCGGAGAGAAATGGCGGGTGTCCCGCTCGTCGCGCGGGTTCCGAGTACACAGGGGAAAGACGCCGTCCGGTCGCTTGCCCGTCGAGCCAGATCTTTCACCCTAACGGCGTCACGTGTCGCGGTCGAGTCGGTGCCGAGGCTTGATGTGGCCCCGCGCCGGGCCGCGGCCCACGTGTCGCCGCGGTGCGTCGTGACGGTCGGCGAGCACGTGCCGCGGCACAGGCCACGGGCCACGGCCATGGCGACGCTGGGCGTCAGTCGGCCGCGTTTCCTGCGTGTTTCCCCGCCAGGAGCGCGTCGCGGGCCGGCCCCAGGCGCCGGAGATGGCCCGGTGTCGTGCGCTTCTTTCCTGGCCGACCCCGGCGGAGGGCGGGCTGTCGACGCCGCTGCCGCGTCAGCTGCCGCGTCATTCTGCCTGTCACGGGCGAGGCACGTGGCGCAATCGGTCGGCCCCGCCGTCCGAGCATCGGTGGGTAGAGCTCTCATCCTGGCCGTAACCCCATGCGCTGCCGAGCTGGCGAGCGCGCGGGTGGCGCGGCACTCCGGGCGGGGATGTGCTCTCCCCCTTCCCCCGTGCACCGGTGTGCCCGGGGAAGATCAACGGTCGCTTAACCGTGTGGCGGGCCTGACTCACCCCTGATGGGTCAGATCTTCCGAGAATAGCCACCGCTACTCGCGCTGGGTCGAGCGCGAGGACATCGCGCCGGAAATATCTCGACCTTCCGCAGCTCTCCGCGCTTTGTTGTCGGCGTCACCTCATGGGGTTTTCCGTGTCTGCATGCTTGCGCGAGTTAGCCCTTCTTTGGTCCTTCAGTTTGGTGGAGAGAGTAAGCGAATGTCAGACACCCTATTTTTGGTTCATTTCGTGAGGTTTGGTTTATGGCAGGAGGATTTTGCCTGGATGCAACATTTCACTGCTTCAGAGTGTACAATTATACTCTTGCTGATGTGCTCTAATCTGGTGAGGCTTAGTTCTATGGGGCACAGACAAGGACCCGCTCAGTGTAAACGCCCACACCATACTGTGTTAATTTAAGGAGTATCATGGGAGAGGTGTTGTGAACTCAACGTCATACGACGACGCAAAAGGCAGTGTTTAACAGTCAAACGCAATAGCCAACAGCACTGTGTAAAATCAGCAGGAGGCCGTCTGTGGAGTGGGACGAGCGAGATCGTCCCAGATGTTCGAGGTGCCCGTTGTTTAAGCATGTAGATCGTGTGCAAAACCAGTGCGATGGCCCCAGACACCTTTGACAGCCCATGCCGGTAGACTTTACCGATGTGTTCGAAGGCCTACCATTCGTGAACATTTTCTCAGGCTGATCTCCACCAATGTCACATTCACGCCTTAATTCACTTGAAACATTGCGTGGAATCTACAGCTGATTTTGTGTTCACCCTTTAGTTGGCAATTGCTCAAACTGAGGATATTTTTGTCGGCGGCAATTTTAGTAGAGGTTAATGAGAAGACGATTACCGTTTTGGCCATTGCGGCCAAGGCCCACTCACGTGGTCACCTGCTTTGGCTGCCGAAATCTGGCATAAATCCACGAAAAACAAGCGGGTGAATCCCTCGCTGGCGTTCAAAAACACATGACCGTTCGCACACATCAGCTCACACTTTTGTCATCGCGTGTGTCTGTGTCCTCTGACAAAAGCTGCCGATCTCATCGCGGCTACGCGTGATCGTAAAGATCTGGTCACTTTTCTACACGTGTTCATTGGGTTATTTTGCAATGAACGTGCCTTTTCTATAACATGGCGTAATGTTCTTGGTATTCTGGCCGGTACTTGGAATATGTTAATTGAATGTGAGTGCTGGAAGCGGAGAGGTGTTTGCAATGTTCTTAGGATAGTCCGCCGTATCAAACAGCTTGTGCGTCAGTGCCTAACAGTGTATACTTGTGCACAATTATGTATAGTTATTGTACAGTTACAATTAATTAATATCATAAGAATAGGAGTTTAATTACTAGGATTATTAAGATCTGTTCCATAAAACTTACATTCTGCGGAGATCCGCCTCACGTTGCGGAGAACTGCATGATCCCGTGATCGTGTGTTGCAAAGATATTAGCTTCTATTAAGCGGGGCGAGCGGGTCCGTGCTAGGCCGCCCAAGCTGAAAATGCTGCCACAGTTCAAGTGAGACTCGCTTGGACTGCAGCCTCGCCCGCAGCAACGGTGCAGTGGGCGTATTTACCGTTAAATGTACGTCGGCCGTGGCGCGCCTATGCCCGTTTTTGGCAGTGAAGGCTTCCGTTCTTGATATCGGTCGCAAAAGACTATTAATCTCGAAGGCTGCGTAGTGTTTCCCCGGTGTACCGGCTGTTGGGACGGCCTTAGTGACGGCCTTTCACATGGCGGGGAAAACTGCTCGGCTGCTGGTATGTGGACTGCCTGGTCCAAGATATAGCGACCTTTGCCTATACCGGTTGAGAGGAAAGTTTTCGTTCAAACATATTTCTTGTCTCATGATACGGATACTGCTTGGTTGAGTTACAGAACAGTATATCGCGCGCGTGGCTTTCCCTTCAGTGTTTTTTGGTCATGTATGTATGCGATCGCGATGTGCCCGACCGCAGTTTGGATATTTTGTGAACACCCGACATCATTTTTTGCATGATATTCTGAACGGAATGCCACATTTTCGCCTCTTTGTCTATTTTCAGAGTGAAGTTGCATGTCATGAACGGTATCCTGTTTCCTCCCGCGTTTACGTGCGGTATGATAAGCGTAATGGTTCCCAGGAATAATTAAAAATGCAATGATGTGTGGCTAGAAAAAATAAGATAATGCGTTCTCGAGTCGTACCGCCCCAGTATGCTGGGCTGCCCCGTTGGTACTCATGAAGCAGCTGGCCGTTGCGTTTTGTTGCTGGTGGTGTTGATTGGCTATCAATTATAAAATGCTCCCGTTGATTGTTAGCTATCACACACACATAAGAGCGGTAACTCAGAATTTCTTTAAGAAGGTATAGGGTTTCAATGGCTTTTGTCCACGTTATATGCTAAGTTATTCCCGTCTCAGTCCAGACAGCTCTCCCAGACTCCGTTGGGGACGGCCCGTCGCAAGTCAGTCACGCGCGGCTGAAAATTCTGCGGAAGTCCACTCCCATAATACACGGAACCTCCGTGTTCTCGGAAGCATACAGTAAGGCTACACGCTATATTTTCGCCACCTGAACAGAAGGCACGGTCCTCCCGAGCAAAGGAAGAGAACATTAAGATCTGGTGCTTGCGCGGGTTGGAGGGCCAAAGCTTATTAGCACGCGGCAGTGCGCCTAGTACAGTGTTGTGTAACACACTAATGTTAGAGCCAGTATCCAAGAGACCCATGCACTCGATGTCTGAAATCGTGGCGAAAAAAAGTCAAATCATTCAGCGGCACGGTGTGGGACACGCTTCACAGTACAGCCCGATTCGCAGAGAGGTGGTCGCAGTTAGCTGAAATGGAAACCTCAAAGAGACCGAGTCGAGGTGTCCGGTTGCTGCGGGGATCTTGAAACCCGGGTCCGGCGTCGGGACGCCCTCCCTGGTTTCCCGACCCGTAAGGGCACACAGATACCAAATGCCCAACACGACTGCACACAAAGCGGGCCCCGTTTCGGCTGCGACAGGCCGCAGCTAGATGACCGGCAGATCCTCGAGACATGGCAAGCACGCCGAGCCCGTCCCTGGCGCCTCACGCGGGCAGACCGTGTCAGGCGGGGCAGGCCCGGAGCCAGCTGGTCAGCCTAAGCCTCTCCAGATCAGAAACGCGAGAGCTGATCCAGCACCGGCACTGTCACGGCAACAGTCTACCTGCCTTACAGTGGCAGTGGCAGACTTATCTGGCTTGGCGGACGCTGCGCGTCTCTCCCCGGCTCTCCGAACATTATTTTTCAACAGCACCGACAAAAGACGAAATTATCGCATAAAACTCGCGAACAAAAGACAACAGCGCCAGGTCACCCTCCTGCCCAGAAAAGGCCTGATCCACAATATTTTTAAACTTAATCACAAGCGAATCCAGCTAGGAAGTCGAGGGGAGTCGAACCACAGCTCCCGCAAAAACGCGTGTGGGCGCCCAAGGCATTCGGTTTTGCGAACGTCACGCGGACCGCTGATAGTCGATCTATAAGCGGTCCGCTGGGCCGCTGACAGTCACGCGGACCGCTGATAGTCGATCTATGAGCGGTCCGCTGAGCCGCTGACAGAGTCACGCGGACCGCTGATAGTCGATCTATAAGCGGTCCGCTGGGCCGCTGACAAAGAGTCACGCGGACCGCTGATAGTCGATCTATGAGCGGTCCGCTGGGCCGCTGACAAAGAGTTAAAAGCGTCCCTGGTCACGCCAGACAGGCCGAGTGGCAAGAAACGCAGCTTAAAGTCATTGTCCCAGCCATACATTGATGCAAATGTCTCGAAATCAGCAGCAACTCGATTTAAGGAGGACCCTCTCCCCTGAACCCTGGAGCCGACATGATCTCCCGTAAATCGAGACGGCCCAGCCATCCGAATACCTTCCGCGAGCCCTCTCAGCCTCGGAAGAACCGTTACTGCTTGGACCTTCAGTTTTCCACACGCTGCCAATTCCTTGACTCTCGATAAAAAATAACGCGCAGTACACAAAGAATAGCGAATCCACGTCATTAAACAATGCACAAAAGAACACATGATCAAAGACACAGCAAAATTAACCTATCTCTGTCCGAATGTGGTGTGTTCAGCGTCAGTAGGAACTAGGTACGCTGAACCTCTGGTCGTCCAGCTGCCGCGCCAGAAAGGCGAGCGCCGGTATCACGGACCAGCGGTAGACGAGTAGGCTAGTCACCAGACACCAGCAGCAGACGAGCAGGCGCCACCAGACACCAGCAGCAGACGAGCAGGCGCCACCAGACACCAGCAGCAGACAAGCAGGCCAGCGGCTCTGTCCGTCTTCGGGCGACCAGTGCCAACGGCCAGCCGACTCAGCCCAGCACAGCAGACGGCTGGACTGGGAGACCAAAGGCGCGGGGCAAGGCGCCGCAACACGGAGCCGCGAAACCAGGAGCGGCGGCTGCCTTCAGCCCAGCACCAGCGGAACGAGCGGAACCGCACAAGTGGCAGGGCACACAAAACCCCCTCCCCAGCCCGCAGCGGAGAAGACGAGGCGTCCCGCCGCCTCGACGAGGAGCACCACGCGCCGTGCTGACAGCAGGACGCTGACAGCCGTCGGAATAACAGAGCAACGACTGCTTACCGGGCGGCACCAGCCCGGAAGCCGTCGCGCCATTCCTCAAACATTGAGTCCGCACCCGCTGCCACCATTGTAAAGCCTACGCTGCCTCAAGTTGTATTGGCGGTGTGGGTCCGACAGGACACCCAGCGACGGCCACCTCGATCCCCCCGCCCTCCGCCCTGTTCTCCTCGATCCCCTGCCCTCCATCCCTCGTGCGCCCCGCAACGTCCCGACCTCGCCGCCCGGTCACGTGACACACCGCCGCCGGCTACGGGCGGACGCCCGCTGACCCAGGGTCACGCGGCGGCCGACCGCGGCAGGTCAGGGCGCGCCAGACGTACGTCCAGCCTCACACACTCCTTCAGGAGGGTTCAAGATATTTCATCAGATGCGTTCGTCATTACGGTAATCAAGCGATGCCGTCCATTGAGCTGAGGCCCCAGCGAGCTCACCTTTCCTGTTAGTACTCGTGCCATAATCTGGCAGGATTCAGCCCAGATACGCCCCCGCCATGGTGTGTGCGCGCGTGCCGCCTTCCAACGTGACCAGCGAATGGCTGCTGCAGTGTATCGAGCGTGATTCGTACCGCCGAAGATACTAAAGTAGATCTTTGAGGCGAGCTACTGGCGCTGTAGCATATGTTTTGATTGGCGTGCCTTTGCGAGATGATCCGCCTTCTTCCATTACGTTAGGTTGTTTTAACTTCCTTATGATTGTGTTTCCTTCACTCGCCGCAAGGGCTGATCAGTGACGTCATGCATTGCAGTGACGTCAAACCGCCCGATGTGGACACGTCATCGCGGAGTTCGTCCGGGTTGATGGAATGCCAATATTGTCATTGTAGTCTGATACCTTTCCCACGCCGAGCGGCGATGCAGTCGGCTGCGAGTTCCCCCTGAAGTCGTTCTCAGTTCGCGGCCTCAAGGATGTCGGTCAGGAAAACGCAGGCTACCCTGTCGCCGGCTGGCCAGAGCCACCCGTCTCCGGGTGCGCTGACTGACTGCGGCCGGGCAATACGCTGCTCTCCGGCGCCGTGCCGCCCCTGACCGACGCGCCACGCCGCCGAGGTTGTGCCGCGCAGGGGCGTTCTCTTGGACCGCGCGAACCCCTCACCCATGCCGCCCCCTGTCGATGTCCGCTGCGCCACCGGCGCCATCGGCGGCCCCGGCGGCCCCGGACGACCCCGACTCCACCGGTGGACCCGACGCTACCGGTCAGCCCCGCTCAGCACGCCGGCGGACGGCGCGCGGGCGACGCCGCACGCGCCGAGGCTGACGCGTGCTCACCAGCCCGCCGTGCTCGGCCGGACCGGGCTGACGCTGCGAACGCTGCATGGGTGTACGGCGTGGGAGCGACGCCGAGGGCGGGTGTCAGTGCGGCGTTCGGGCGGGTTCAGGCACTTGCGAACTATTGTAGGCAGGGTGGTATGTGCTGGCCTCCACGGCCGACCTCAGTGGCGCTGCGGAGTTTCCCGGGATGGAGGTCGAGCGGTAGTTGATTCCGTCGCCGCCAGGCATGGCATAACGTTCTTCTGGTTCTTACGATGCGTCATAGTATCGCCAGCCCCGTGCAGGCCGTGTTGCGGAACGGTATTCAGGTATCCAGATGATCTCTTACGGTATCGGTATCCAGATGATCTATTGTCGGCGGTAAACGATACGGCCTTAGCCGATCGGATTCATATTTCCTGACGACGCATCGCCCAGCCGTGCGCCGGCGCCATCTTTATAAAGCAGAACAGGCGTGAGCACCACAGATGGCAGCACTAGGAGTCTCAGCTGTCGAGGCATATGTGCGCGGCCAGGCGTTACACATGTCTGGTCGCGCCCATGTGCCGTCTGCACGGCTACTTGTGTAAATAGTAACTGTGTTCTGGTAATTTGTGTGTTTGTCAATATATGGCAAAGTTATTTCGTGGTCCGTGCGTTGTATGTGCGCGTGGTCTGGCCACAGCTTGTAGTGTAAGTGGGTAACTTCGTTCGAAAAGACGAAACCGGCGACAGGATGTGCTCCCAGCGATTGATGAAAGGTGGATGGTGTGATTGCAGTTTCATATCGGCCGGTAGCTTCTAATACAATATGCACCGTTGTGACCTCACATAAATGTGTTCTGTGTGCGTGTGGGCTCCGGCCTGCGTTAACATAGAGTCTTTTACGCTCTTTTTGGTAGATGTTTGTAGCCCACATCCATGCTATTTATCGTTTAAAAATCGGTCGTCGCTTTTGATAGTCGCTCGTAGCTCGTATCCGTGCTATTTATTATTGTAAAATCAGGTCACTGCGGAGTGCATAAGCGACGCAGCCTTTAGCATTGCCTGGCCTTGCGCTTTGCGGGTTATGGAGTAGTCAAGGACCGTATAATAGGGAGGGCAGCTTGCTGAGCTACCATGAGAGTGCGCGGTACAAATCGGCACGTACTTGACGCAAGAGACCGCCGTCGTGCCTTTCCACCGGGAGGCAGATAATTCCACTGGGCGTGAGCCCTTGTGACCACCTGCTGACACCGCTGTGTTGCCGCGTGCGCCGCAGGTGAACCAGATGGAGTGGTGGCCTCGGCTGGTGACCACCTGCTGACACCGCTGTGTTGCCGCGTGCGCCACAGGTGAACCAGATGGAGTGGTGGTCTCGGCTGGTGACCACCGATCCGGAGATCAATACGCGCAAGGTGCAGCCCGAGTCGTCCAAGCTCTCCGACCTGGACGGCGAGACGCGCGGCATGGTCGAGAAGATGATGTACGACCAGCGCCAGAAGGAGATGGGTCTGCCCACCAGCGACGACCAGAAGAAGCAAGACGTCATGAAAAAGTGAGGCGTTTGGTCGCGACGGGCGGGGCTGGCAGGGAAGGATAACGTGATCGGGAGCGATCTGTTGGTTCTGTTGGTGGTGTGTCCTGTTGCGGATTTCCCTTAAGTTACGTCAGTGAACTCAATATCATGGCTAGATGCTGTCTAGCCCTGTGGATTCTTGCCAGCCAGCGTGCTTGACTGAACTGAGATGTGATTTCTGTCTCTTGGACGTTATTTTTGCGCCTACCAGCGATTGGACATGCTATCGGCGCCCGCATCGGCACCATTTTGCGTGCCGGACGTGCGAGGGACGCTTTTCCTCGCGTGGCCAGATTGCCCCGCATTCCTGGCTAACCACTGTTTACAGAGAAGGAAGCGTTGGCTGCGCGCTGTTCTAGGTCTGATCGAGTACCCGGTCCGAAAAACTTGACGGTGTAAGGAGTACTTGACGCAGTTGCTTAAAGATGTTGGCCGTAAGTTCACTGAAAACATTGGAAGTGGCCGCCCTCCCGCCGACTCCGTATAGACGAGAGATTACTGCAGCTCCCGCCAGCTCCGTATAGACGAGAGATGACTGCAGCTCCCGCCGACTCCGTATAGACGGGAGATGACTGTAGCTCCCGGCGACTCCGTGTAGACGAGAGATGACTGCAGCTCCCGCCGACTCCGTATAGACAGGAGATGACTGCAGCTCCCGGCGACTTCGTATAGACGAGAGATGACTGCAGCTCCCGCCGACTCCGTATTTCTGTAGATGCAGCACTTGCGGACCCCGCACCAGCCCTAGTGCATTGCCTGCGGGCGGGTGCTCGTAGTCGGTCCGTGAGGTTCGTGCCTGCGCCAGTTGGGCGAGCGCGCCCGCCGTCGACGGTAACACGATCGGCCGCCGTCGACACGTGTCGCCTCTGATCAAATGACCGTCTGTCGACCGCTCGTCGCGAGCCGGCCCGGCCGCCACAATGGGTCGTTATCGGGGCCCCACTCGCCGCCGCACGCCACCTGCCTGGGCACCGCGCGGCCGCAGTTGGAGGAGTGAGCGCCCCTCGAGCCAAGTTGGCCGCCACTTGGCCGGTGGGCCGGCTCATGCACAAACTCAAACTTTGGCCGATGAAAGGCCCGCTCAGCACGGCCGCCGGATGCCAGATCGATCAGATGGGCGGCGATGGACGGCTGCGCTCGGGTACTGCCGGGCCCGCTGTCCGGAGGGAGGCGGCACGGCTGACGGCCGGGGCCGCCGCTGTTGCAGACGGGGCAGAGCGGCGCACGCTCGCAGTGAGGGCGGGTGGTCCTGCTGGCAAGGGTGGAGGTGGGACTGCCGCCAATCGCGTGGTCGGACATTAGACGTGTTATACAGGAGGGTGTTAGTTACGTTCGCTCGGTTAGGAAGCAGGTTAGTCCGCGCGTGCCTACACCTTTGCGAGAGATGTGGCATCGGGAATCTGCGTTTAAATAGCCTTCACAGATAAGTTTTTCGTAAGCTGGGGTACAAGCAAAGTTTGGCGTAGCCGAATCGTATGTCCGTAAACCGATGGATGGCGCCGTATGTGTATTTCTGGTGGCACGAGCAAGAGCAAAGGAACAGGAGCTGGACGCAAATTATTGACCTTCGGCGCCCGGAAGCTCTGATCCTCATCACGAGCAGGAGCACGAGCGATTCGTGCGCAGTGTCGCGCCTCGCGAACTCCCTGTATTTCAGCACGACAGTACAACGCTGCTCGATCCGTTTCGCTGTGCACGATGCAGTCGGGCGTTAGCCGTGACAAACGGCTATAAGCAAACAAGCGCCAAATCGGTCCCGCCGCCCTCGCTGTTGTCATGCGGCTGGGCCCCTGACCTCTCGCTCGGCCGTGTGATGCGCCGTCAGGTGCGCCGCGTCACTGGCAGATGGCATGCACGCCACGCCCTCAGTGCAGCTCACTGAAGACGCGGACCGCGAGCGGTCTGTGGGTCGCTTTGCCCGCGTGAAAGCGGACATGAAAAGACGGTAGCCATCCGGGCCTTGTGCTGCTTGCTGCGGCGCTTGTAATTGGCCTGTTCTGTCTGCCTGCTCGCCTTGTTTGCACTGTCACGGCCCTTGGTGGCATCGTGCCGTTGATCGCGCTGTATTACGCTGCAATTAACGCGCAAACATGTGCGGCAGGCGCCGGCTAGACTACCATGATCACCGGCGCCGCGGGCAAACTTCGCGTATTAGTCATCGATTCTTGGTGCGTAAGTGCGCGCGGCTGCGGGCCGCCCCACGGCTTAATCACGGGGCGGCCGTGACGGATTGACGGCCGGGTCCGTCCGGGCCCTGTCGAAGACGGCCCGCGGGCGCCCGCGTCGCCTCGGCAACCCTTCTGTTTGGCCGCCGGCTGTTGTTTGCGTCCGGCCGTGGTCAGCGCCGTCTGTGCGCGGCTCTTGTCGGCGCCGCGAGCCGACAGCTGCCGTTGGCGGTGTCTAGTCGCAGGACCGGTGGCATGGCCTGGCGTCGCCGTCCTCACGGCTGGCGGGGCTGACCCTGACCGTGGCCTGGCGCCGCCGTCCTCACGGCTGGCTGAGGCTAACCCTGACTGTGACCTGGCGCCGCCGTCCCCACGGCTGGCCAGGGCTAATCCTCGCCCGATTCCGCGTGCGTCCTCAGCGCCTTCCGGCGCCCGTAGTCTCAGGGCGTTGGAGCTTTAGTGCACGCTCAGCTGCTGGGCCTACGTGGCGTCACCCGCCTCTTTCCCTAGAAAGAAGGGCAGGCGCCGTGGGGAGGAGTCGCACCCCGTACCTCGAGTTTCCCAGATACTCAGTTTAACCAATGTGCTATCGACAACTCGTGCGCCCTCGTTCTCCACTGTCAATCTGTGGTCCTGTGGTTGAAACCAGAAGACTAAAACTAAAATGCCTGGGTATAATACTCTCCTGGACCCGTTTATGAGATATTCATCAACTTTTGACCTGTGCCCCAATGACCAATTATTCAAGAATCACATGGTGGCAGGGACACTGGCCGCTGAGTGACAGTTCTCAAAAGTAAGCGAACATTTTCTAAGAAACAAATCTGTCCATACCGAAGCGCTTGCTGTTGACGGACGGTTCGGAAGCTTCGGCCTAAGCAGGGTTGTCTTCTAAAAGTCATGGTTGTTGGAAAGTTTGTTGTCACTGGCCACACAGACATCTGGAAGTAAAGGGAACGTCCTTCGAATGCTTGATTTGTCATTGCTGCTCGAAAAAAAAATTGTAGAGGATGTCGTCTTGTGCAGCTGCTCTCTGAGGGGCATCTGGTACCGCGTTTCGCCAGCCAGTGGCATTTTTCGTTATTTGACCCGCAGTTTGCGTTTTTTTTTTTTGCCGTGTCTCTGCCTGTCCCCTGGCCCACCCACGTCATTAGTGACGTCACCGCGATATATGACTATCAGCTGCCTTGAGATGACATGATTGAGGCATATCGCCCATGGCCATGGTCTCTGGATGCCATAATCCAGCAGCTGCCATGGAATTGAGAAGCCACGCTTCGACGATGCGTGAGAGGATTCACTTCAGAGACAGTTTTGACGATCCTAGGCTTCTGAATGAAGATCTTAAGGGACATTCACGTAGTGCACGATATGCATAAAAGTTCGTCACTGTACAGACAGATAACGTTCAGGAAGGAAAATGTTCGATGTAGAGGGCCGGGCGCGAGGTTTCTGACGTCGCGTGCCGAAGTCGTTCTTCCTAGGGTGTCACAATTACAATGAATCAAGTTAGATACTAAGCCGAAGTTCATAACGATAGTGCATACGTAGCCCGGGATACGTGATACGTGATACGCAATACGCATTGGTGAGATTTAACCCCATGCTTCTTGCCATAAACAAGCGTGGTTTTCTGGAAGACCATCTTGAAAAAGAAAGTATTTCATACTCTTGTTAGTTGTCTTGATAGTTTCCAAAGAAATTGCACTGGCTTGTTATGGATGATTTCTGACCAGGAGGACGCGCTTTGCGTATGACGAGGAGGCGATGACAGATGTGACTGATTTGTTAATCGGACATGGCGGTGTCAAAAGCTCAGATATCTGACAAATATTCCACAGACACCTAATAGTACTGGTTTCTCTGTCGAAGCCAAACACTGGTGAACCGAGATCAGTAGCTTTAAAAGTTCACATCTCTTAAAAACTGAACAAGGGAAGGCGCGCTAGTGCGGCGTCCGCGTACCAGCACACAACTAATTCGCTGAAAAAGTCGCGTGTTTGCGGGCTCGGCCAGGCTCGGTAGTCTGGATCAAGAACATCGCTGAAATCACCGTAGTGTAGGTTTTTGTGATTGTGACGGCTAGGTGTGGCATTGCAACAAAAGTGCGGAATTTTTGGTGAATATTTAGTACAAGGAACAGAGTCATACACCTGCACCTTTTCGGATTCAGTCATTTTCTGCATAGGCCGCATCGCCATACACTCGAGATCGGTCTAGGTAAAGGTGACATGGGCTCCCCGATGGATTTCTGTCCGTCCCGTTGGTTCAGTTGGTTAGAGCGCCTGCCTTCCGATCCACCCACCTGCGCCGGGGCGGGTTCAAGTCGCATTAGGCGCTCGCTATTTGCCCTTGGCAGGTATGCCTGCGGCCGGCGGCAGCGACCATCCTTAATGTCAGATGACGTCAGAGGGCAGGACGGGCCGTGCCGAGCATTGCGGTACGTTACGCTTTCGCCACCAAATCGTGACGTTGAAATGAAACCGTGTGATCGGATGGTAGGTGCAGGGCTCGCACAAGAAGCACTCCTTAGCGTGAGCTCTTGTCCCGGAAATCCATCTACTCAAAAGTATCTTCTTTTGTTGAAATCGCTGGCGAACCTGTGACTTGGACAGTTTTGGGACCCGTTGGCGAGTTGTTCCAGGTATTTTGGCCTAAACTTTGCGGTCGGTGTTAGGTCCGCGTCTGCTCCGGTTGTTGCGGTCCGACTCCCGAGTTCATCGCGTTAGCACGAGAGCGCGTGACCGTCTGCACGTATCTCCTGGTGCGTTATCTATGCGATTGCTAGTTTTCTCTTCAGCCGTGATATGCTAGTTTCATGTCGCCGCACACAGGATCACCAAGATCTGGGTCAGGCTGGCCCCGTATTCTGCAGCTTTTTTCGCTAGTTGGAAATTTTACGTTTCCATATTCATCTAACGCGGCGGTGTAGTCGTAGTGATGTTGCCATGTTACAGGCAAAACTCGCCTCCTTACACAGTCTGGACGCAATGCATAATTTTCCACGCATCACAGTGTTGAAAAATTCGGCTTGTTGAAAGCCGAATTGTTTGATGAAAACTGTAAGAACCTTCAGTCAATGTTTACAGAGACAAATTGGCTTCCAGAAAGCGGGTCGGGCCGGGCCATTCGAACTGAAAATACTCTTGTTGTTCGGGAGAATACTCTTATTGTGATCCACCCGGCCAGCGTTCTCGCTGGTAATACCATGGATGGTTGGCTGCTTATGGTTTGTATGCTCGCTCCGTGGTGTTGCACTTTCCGCTTCTTTTAGTTGTCTTCTTTGTGTTTCTTTCCCACGCATCGGGAGGCAGCGTCACGGCTCTGTGGCATCCATTTTTGAAGGCCCGTGTTTCTCAGCCCGAATTGACGTGTGTGTTCCTCATTCCGACTCCAATGGACAACATTCTACTGTTGCATCGCAATTAGGTGGCAAATATTGTTCATTCGGTAACACGGGTAGTTGAGCGCTGACACCAGCGAAGCTGATGTCCCTTAGCCCGGTCTCACTCCCGGGTCGCTGACGCGATTTATCAGATTAATGGTGTCTGCCAGCGTCGTGACAGGACAATGCTGCCCATCACAGCTGAGTGTGGAGAATTTCTTATTCAAGGTGCACTTTGGGATTGTGGGAGCCATTGTCAGTTCACATCATGTGAGAAAATAATGCGTTATATCTTTACAACAACTGTCAGAGCAGGTTGTATTTTTCAGCGAATGACAATAAATACATGTGACTGAGATTTGAAAGCTCCTGTCACCGGGTGTTCCTGTCACCGGGTGTCACGTGACCTGGTGCTCCCGTCTCCGGGTGTCACGTGAGCTGGTGCTCCCGTCTCCGGGTGTCACGTGAGCTGGTGCTCCCGTCTCCGGGTGTCACGTGAGCTGGTGCTCCTGTCTCCGGGTATCACGTGAGCTGGTGCTCCCGTCTCCGGGTATCACGTGAGCTGGTGCTCCCGTCTCCGGGTGTCACGTGAGCTGGTGCTCCTGTCTCCGGGTGTCACGTGAGCTGGTGCTCCTGTCTCCGGGTATCACGTGAGCTGGTGCTCCTGTCTCCGGGTGTCACGTGAGCTGGTGCTCCTGTCTCCGTGTGTCACCTGAGCTGGTGCTCGAGCGATGGGTGCCACGCCAGCTGGTGCTTCGTCCTCGTGCTCCGGGTGTAAGGCGTCACCCTTCGCCCAGACCGCATGCAGCGTCCGAGCTGAGCCTGCCTTTGGGACGACTCGGCCCCCGCCTGCGCCCGTGGCGCCTGCCCGGCGCGGCCGCTGTGGCTGCATATCGGACGAGAGGCACACCGCCGCCGCGGCTCTCTGGCGAGGGTCTGGTGCTCCCTGAAGGCACATCAGTTTGCCTGGTGCTCCAGGCCGCGGCGAGGAAGCTGGCCCGCGTTCCGTTGTGGGTTTCATGCACGGCTTGGGGAGACGTTGCAGCTGGGTATGTGTTTTTGCTGCAATCCTTGTGCTGTACCCAAGCGTCTTACTAGATCGTTGTCCCCCCTCCCCCCCCCCCCTCCATAGCGTTCAGGGCGTGAGGCATCTGTGAATGGGACACAGCTTGTGTTCAGCACCTGGGGTGTCGATAGTGTTTTGGTTCACGCATCTGCGCTAACCATTGCGTTTCTGGTAAACCAGAGGCACGGGATTCGATTCCTCGCGGTGCTCGCCCTTTCTACCAGCCCAAGAGACGGGCGCCGCCAAAGGACCTCAGCAGCTACGTGCGTCATAAAGCTCCAATGACAACGACGACGACAAGTTCGGCAGCTGAAATAATGACTGCCAGTGCGTAGCAGGTGACCCCCGTCGAGCTCACGGCACGGGTCCGGTCTGCGGCGGCCGGCCGACCGCGGACCGCCGGCCCGGTCCGGCCGCTGCCGCGTTTGACCGGGAGCGGCGCTAATGCAATTCGCGGCGGCCGGCGGCGGCCGTCAGGCCTGTCTCGGCGGCCGCCGGCGCCGGCCGGGCGGCCCGGGCGGCGCGGCGCCGGCCGACAGCGCCGACAGACAGCCCCGCCCCGGTCGCCGCCGGCCGCTGCGGCGCGGACGCACATGACGGCCCCCGGACGGCCCGTCGGTGTCTCAATCGCCCAGCTGTCGGCCGTGTTAGCCCCTCGCACGCCCAGCTGTCGGCCGTGTCAGTGGTCCGCACGCCCAGCTGTCGGCCGTGTGAGTCGCCCGCACGCCCAGCTGTCGGCCGTGTCAGCCGTCCGCACGCCCAGCTGTCGGCCGTGTCCGTCACGCAGCCATCCGCGAGCGTGCGACACGACGCCCAGGTCGCACTCTCCGTGTGAGTTGCCGCTGGGTCAGCCGTAGCCGGCGCACTCCCCCAGCAGATGAACCCGCACTCCTCCCCCCCCCCCCCCCCCGGCCGATGCGCCTGTTGCGCCCGCCCATCCGACGGCGAGGGGTGCGCCCAGCAGCTCTCCCGACGACTGCGCCCGTCACGCGTACACACCCGACAGCGACAGCGTGCCGACATTCGTCTGCGTGACGCACGCATCGGACAGCCGGCTCCGTGCTGCCGTCTGCGTCACGCACGCATCGCATAGCCGGCTCCGTGCTGCGTCACGCACGCATCAGACAGCGGGCTCCGTGCTGCCGTGCGTGGTGTTCAGCTGGAGCTCACCGTCGGTGTCTGCGTCCAGGCGATCGACGCGCGGCGGCGGCCGTCGCTGTCTGCTTCGCGAGTGGCGGACTTGTTTTAGGTTTTTCGGTTCGTGTTTCGTATTTTTGCCGCATTCAAGGGGTTCTGGAGGACATGGCTTGGGTCGGTTAATGAGTGCGCTGGCCTTGATGAAGTACGAGAGGGTGTAAAAACAGTGGGCTTTTGTAATGAAGCCCTTTCGGTCCAAGATAAAAAAAGCCTACTGGGACCATGTTTTCGTCATTTTAAATGTAAGTTCATCAAGAAGATGTGCTTATAATTATGGAGATTTCTCAAGTTGCTCCTCGAGTTGCCGCCTCATCAAAGTGAGGGGACTGGATGTCGTAGTTGAACCGCACGGGCGTCATGGAACAGGACTTGCTCTTTCTTTTGTGGTCCTACGGTCACTTGACAACTTGGCTGAGAGAGTAGACTTGGCAAGATGTGTGGCACTCTGTAGAGCGGCACAGGCTCCTCTGCAATCCTGTCCGGTTAAAAGACAGTAAAGCTTATTGGTTGAACTATTTTTGTTTGGTACTTATACAAGTTTGAGTACTTATAGGCCCTTTTAGTTCGACATGGATTCTGATCGACACATTCTAGCCTGATGCTATTTGTACAAATCATCGCGTAGAACTGCATTTCGAACGGAGACATTTGATCACATGACCAATACGAGCATTTCGTTCCGTGTGTGTGTGTGTGTGTGTGTAGTGTGTTGACATTTCAAGCTGTCTAGCTACCTAGTTTGTCAGTGACGTACTTGTTTCCTTACTTTGGGTTGGGTTATATATCTGTACGCGCCAGCGCTGCTAGGGCCAGCACCGTCGCTCCTCATGCAACGTGCCCGGCCCCGGAGGTCTTTCGCAGGATCCCTGCGGTTGACAGCCATGATTCAAGTGGCCTGCAATAATCCGCGGATAGATTAAGTCCATTACATGATCGCGTGGCCACATAGTGGCACTGTGGGCGACGTGCCCCAAAGCCGAGATCATTACAAGGAGATGGATGTTTTGCTGTTCCGGGGTTTACCTCCGCAGTCGGTTTCATGTTGCACGGTCGTGAATTAGTAGTTTGCGTAGATACGCAAACACTTGTTCACCGGTCTGATAGCCCTCTTTGACGTGTCTGATCTGCTCTGGGCTGCCCGGGCGCTCCTGCCAGAGCGGCGAAGCCGCGCCGCTACGCCGCGGCTGATAGCACGGTCAGTCATTTTTTATAGGGCGATGAGCCGTCCGGGGGTGCGACGACCAGTGCCGCCGTCTGAGAGCAGGCCGATCAGAGTGCCGCCGTCCGAGAGCAGGCCGATCAGAGTGCCGCCGTCCGAGAGCAGGCCGATCAGAGTGCCGCCGTCCGAGAGCAAGCCGACCAAAGTGCCGCCGTCCGAGAGCAGGCCGATCAGAGTGCCGCCGTCCGAGAGCAGGCCGATCAGAGTGCCGCCGTCCGAGAGCAGGCCGATCAGAGTGCCGCCGTCCGAGAGCAGGCCGATCAGATCAGAGTGCCGCCGTCCGAGAGCAGGCCGATCAGAGCGCCGCCGTCCGAGAGCAGGCCGACCAAAGTGCCGGTGTCCGAGGGCAGGGCGACCAGAGTGTCGGTGTCCGAGAGCAGGCCGATCAGAGTGCCGCCGTCCGAGAGCAGGCCGATCAGAGTGCTGCCGTCCGAGAGCAGGCCGATCAGAGTGCCGTCGTCCGAGAGCAGGCCGATCAGAGTGCCGCCGTCCGAGAGCAAGCCGACCAAAGTGCCGCCGTCCGAGAGCAGACCGATCAGAGTGTCGCCGTCCGAGAGCAGACCGATCAGAGTGCCGCCGTCCGAGAGCAGGCCGACCAGAGTGCCGGTGTCCGAGAGCAGACCGATCACAGTGCCGCCGGCCGAGAGCAGGCTGGTAAGAGTGCGGCTGCTTCCGGGCGTCAGCCGCTTGGAGGGCGGCCGGCCGGGGTGGGCCATTGCGGAGTTTCGGTGATGGGTCGGGCTGGAGCCAGACGGGGGCGGGCGGGCGGTCTGGAGCCGGACGGGGGCGATTGATTGCCGGTCCGCCCCCGCCGCGGCCAGGCCCGGGCGGCGGCGGCGGCCAGCTCGGCGGCGCCAGAGGGCCGGCGGCGTCTGGCGGCCGCCAGCCGTCTCCCGTGGCGGCCAGGCCAATGCCGGCCGACGGCGAGCGGCTGACGCGCCATCTGGCCGTGTTCGTGTTGTGAGACGACGGTGGGGCCGCAGTGTAGCTGGTGATCTTTGAGCAGGTCATGGTTTGTCTGGGGAATGAGAGGACGCGACAAACATCGTCGCTGGCCCTTTCGTGCGGCGCCAGCGGCTGCAGTGGCCGTAGTGACTGGGGCCGCGGCGCAAACGAGATTTGAGCTCGGGACCTCCAAGTGGAAGCCGAAGGCTCTACGGTGACCACTCTGCCAATGCGCTCCTTGTGGTGACGATGTTCTTTCGTGTCGTGTTGTCCCTATGTGGAGGTTGTAAGTTGTGTTGGGAGTCGTGCGTTTTGGGGCTCCAAATTGAAGTGCAATTCATCGACTGTGTAAATGTACTATTGATGTTGATCAATGCGCCGATCAATAACTGTATTTTCGACACCCCTGAAACTCACAAATACAATTTCACTACCACTTCATGCAACTACACTTATCTAGCGGTTTTAAGGGGGGATCGAGACAGGTCAAGGACTATCGTTCAAACGAGGACTATCACCCTCGTCTAGTGTGGTCGTATGCACGCAGTATGCGTACATACTAACCTACCAGACGAGGACACACCAGACGAGGACACACCAGACGAGGACACACCAGACGTGGACACACCAGACGAGGACACACCAGACGAGGACACACCAGACGAGGACACACCAGACGAGGACACACCAGACGAGGACACACCAGACGAGGACACACCACACGTGGCACACTCGTCGGGGGACCGGTCGTGGCAGATTTACCTGTGTGGACACACCAGACGAGGACACACCAGACGAGGACACACCAGACGTGGACACACCAGACGAGGACACACCAGACGAGGACCACCAGACGAGGACACACCAGACGTGGACACACCAGACGAGGACACACCAGACGAGGACACACCAGACGTGGACACACCAGACGAGGACACACCAGACGTGGACACACCCAGACGAGGACATACAACAAGGACACACCAGACGTGGACACACCAGACGTGGACACACCAGACGTGGACACACCAGACGAGGACGCACCAGACGAGGACATACCAGATAAGGACGGAAGTCCGGACCATGTTATCTGGCACGCTCATCACGTGGCACACTCGGGCGGGGGGACCGGTCGTGGCAGATTTACCTGTGTGATCCATCTGAATAATCTTCTTGTTTCAGGTTTATGCAGCAGCATCCTGAGATGGACTTCTCGAACTGCAAGTTCAACTGATCTAGGTTGGAACATTGCCGGACTCTGCGGGTGTGGAAACGCAAGCACGCTCCACATTGTGATTTGCACAGTTCGGTTTCCAGGAACATTGCACCGCGTGATTTTGTATTTTGTCATTGTTCATCGGAATATATTGCTCCACGTGTTACATGCGTTTCCTTTCTGATGATGGTCATCCAGCTCGAGCTGATGACTTGGGTTTGAGGAAGATAGCGTGTGTTTAGTGTTCTTGACGAGCATCCTGTCTGGAGGAAGCTGTGTTACATTTCATATTGTGTGCACTTGGGTACCGCTTGATCTTGCAATTCAAGCATCGACTGTGCGGGAGAGTTCGGCCTTTGGCGGCGGTCCCGAGAGCACACTGCGATGGCTGCCTGGGACTAGTCATCACGGCACGTCACGCTAGAAATGCGCCTGGGCTACCCAAGTCATATCGCAATTCATGTACTGGAATGAAGACCTGCATGACGTCAACAATCAGACAGAGGAGATGACTTTCGGTGACCAGTTTTTGTCACAACGCACAGGTTGAAATCCAGGCAGGCACGGACCCCTTAGAATCCAGTCTCACGTAACACAGGATCTTCCAGGTAGGAGAACCACTGAATCTGTTCTCATAAAAGGTCGGTGACCAAAGCTTAACGTACGGGCTCATCACCGCCGATTCTGCTTGTGATTAGTGGCTTGATGCGTGATGTGTGTTTACTACAGATCGTTTGTATTTATGCGCATTTTAACACTTCATTAGTGAGGTATACAATAAATCGTAATAACGTCTGGTATTTATCTCCTGTATAACCCCAAGATGCTAGTGACCTGTTAAAAATGTGACTCGCTGTTTCACTAAAGAAATATTTAATACAATCGACGGGCATATTTCAAACTCACTGTTTATCGATGCTTCGACAAGGGATTGCAACTGAAAGAGCAATGCAGCAATATTCCCTTGCTTATTCAACGACGGATAAGCTCAACAGCACTTCCCTCGTGCATGTGTAATGTTCCTCGCATGTACACAGAACACCTTACGTGAACAAGTCCTTTGAATGGATATCAAAGCATGATAACTATAGCCGGAAACATCGACCGGCACCGTTTCACTTTAAAGATGGCGGCAGCCGTAAATCTGCTGGCATCTAGCCAATCAGTTTAAACGGCCAAACCAATCGGCCATCGTGTTAGCCTCGGGTTGCTGATAGCAGTGCTTGTCTCGTGTTCCGAAGTCTAATTTAACAATATTCCGCTGAACCGAGGTGTTCTGAGTAACACAGTTCTATCGGGATAAGATATCCTAAGTGCAGGTGCGATTTAGTCACAAAGTCTTACGGACCAATGGTGTGACTGCAGTTATGATCGATGGGAGAATTACACTGGTGGTCGTTTCAAATGGAAGGTTTGAGCTACTGAAGAATAATTTGTGAAAACTGGCTCGGTGACCCCAGTTGGACATGCCCAATTTGGATGACATCTCGACTTACAGATAAATGTCAACCTAAGAGGAGGAGCTCGCGAAGAATGTCCCCAATCAATTAGTATGTACCGCGGGGCGATTTTGAAATTTATTGTAACACGCACGAGATCAATCAACGTCACCCTCGGCATCAGCGTGGCGACAGACACCAGAGCAGCCCGGGACACCTTTCCGGACGTTTTCAATCACTTTGATCGCGCTCCGGTTGATCATAAGTTAAGCGTGCGGAGCGGTTCTTAGAAGCTGTCAGCGAACTCGTGACATTTCTCTTCGCCACGCTGTATGCCGGCCGATTTAATGGCCTCCACTGGCCTGCGGCCATTGACGTGAACTGGTCTCCGCGTGGCCGAGGTCGGCGTGAAATACGCCTCATAATACGCCGACGGACGAGCCGGGCGCGCGCACATTATTTCTGAATGATTCATGGCGCGCGCCTGCAGAGCTCATCCGTAGCGTGCGGGTCGCCGCGCCGGCCGCAGGTCATGTCGGCCCGGCCCGGTCCGGCCGACAGATCTCGGCAGATACGGTCCGCGGCCGCCGCCGAGGGCATCAGCCCGCCCGCAGGATTGGCCGACCGTAATTATGCTAACCAGGAAAGTTAGCGCACGACCGCGACGTAAAGTTTTGGCCGGAAGCCCGATTGGCTGGTGATTTTCTGTTATCGATGCTATCGCGTTAGGGGTTCTCATGCTCCGAAAGCCTCTAGCGGTGGCTTCGAGAGCCGGCGGGACGGGCGGGAATGCGGCCCGGCGCGCTTATTAGATGAATGGAGACGGCATGAACCAGGTCGTGTGGCCGCGCGATGGACGCGGCGCGTGGGCCCCGTAGTGTATTTGTTCAAACACCCACAGTCTCAATAAAGCTTCAGTTTAAACTTGGTGCCTGGAGAGGAGGCGGCTCAGGCTGCTGGAGGCCGATGTCACGTCTTTTGAATGAAAGCGGCCCCAGAAAATTCAAGATTGTCGGCGGGAGCCTGCAGCGAGGGAGACAAGTAAGGAATGCTCAATGCATAATGCTCGATGTGTCAGCTGTGGAGGCTTCAGGCTGTCTCTCGCCTGGAAACGTAAATAAGTGAACAGACGGCCTCGATTGAGTCTGGATTCCTGTAATTCCTGAAATTCCTTGCATCCTCCATACATATGTCCTCTAATGCACTCCAGCAAACGTGTTTATCATCTAATCTAGCAGGGACACGGCAAAACAAACATATTTCCAAATGATTGTTTGACCGCAAAAGCAGCACAGAGGCTTTCATTGGGTGAACATGTCAGGAGACTCCGACGCGACGCGAGACGCGAGTTTATTACAAGATGATCGACTACCGACCTGATGTCGAGGGTGCTAGTATTAAACTTGTGCTGTCGTTGGGAACGTGCTTGGTTAATAATGCATGTCGTGCTTAGAAACTCAAACTTTTGGATAGCTCCTGTGCTCACGGACAACGAATAAACATAAACTTTTGCCATGAAGTTGTTTTGCGCTGGGGTTTGATTTCGTTCCCTGCGAGACCGACACGCGCCTTGCACCTGTCCGCGCTGAGACGACCCCCAGGCACCCCTTGCGTCCTGGCGGCTCGACTTCGACTGCGTCGCTTCAACCCACCTACGGCAGAGTTTGCAACCTGCAGGGCGTTTGTGCGACTGCGGGACAGTTTTACATGGCAGCGGCCGCCGACTCCTACTTCCGCACCGCTATCTGACAATGTGTTTGCAGACCGGTGCTTATCAAAATCGTATCACAGTTCAGATTGCTGGGGTGTTTTGGACAGTTGCTGGCAAAGCTCTGGTGAGCTTCTGGTTGTGACAACCGCTGCCCTGCAGGCATCATTTTAGTCTCAAGCTAGTCCAGCCACATTTGAATGTACTGTAGAATATTTGGCTTCCGGCCTTTCGCCTATGAAGGGGATTTGCGCTTTGCATCCGCTTCAAAGGACCAAACATTTCTGTTTGACTATTGATAAAAATGAAGCCGCGATGTTTACGACTCGACTTCTCCGACTGTTGTCCAGACAGGCTGCCGAGTGAGCGGGATGCATGAACTATCGCCTTTTTCGCGGTGGCTGACATTTGGTCGGCCGCTTAGCGTCGCAGAAGTCCCGTCCGCTAGACGCGAGGACGTAAGAGCCGAACTCTGGGCGCCTCCGCCGCCGGCCCGACGGCCAAGGTCACCGACTTCCGGCCAGACCCGGATCGCCCGGGTCGATCGCACTCATTCACAATTGAGGGTTTCATTCGCAAGACGGATTAGAGATCACAGACGTCAGTCGTTGGCTGTCGTGTCGTCGTCGATCATTGCCAAGCGTTGCCAAGCAAGCACAGCGCTAGTTCACGAAAGCGTTAACTCAATTAGACCGGGCATTTTTGCCGGCGGGTTTTAACGTGCCCCGCAATGTCATGCCACAGCCGCCAGCATCAGCGCGTCTTGGCTCGTTCTCAATGGACTATCAAAGGAAACCACATAACCTCGGAGTGAAATGAATGAATCAGACGATAATAGCGAACACGGGTTGTAACCGTCACTACGCGCTACTTATTGTTTAGCGTAAAGCGATCTGCTAACTTGGTTATAAGCTTCCAGACGTACAACACTTGACGTTTAAGCGCCGCTCGAAAAATTTGAAGCGTGTCCATTGTTGTCAGCATTTAATGATCATATGCGCATTGCAACCTTTCTCGCGCTCGTGGTCGCTGCAGAAACAGGCATTTGTACCTGATTTGCAAAGAGTGGTTGTTGTGCCGATGAATCCTCTGCTGGTTACACCATATAGGTGAGCTGCCAGCGGGACGGACCAAAGTCAGCCAAAAGGATGGCAACTTGTTTGCAGTGGGCTACATCTCCCACCCATGTATACGCCATGGCGCCCTGGCCCGCCTCTCTTACGCATCAGTGCTTGCAACATACGAAGTAAAATGGTGTTTGTCTGTGTCAGTGTAATAAGTGTAAGTGCTGTTTCAAGGGTATTCTGGAAAGAATCCGCTTGTTAATGCAGTTATTCGTCGAACCATTATATCCTCATTGGTGGAAGGAGTGACCCAAATGGATCGTAAAATAATTTTATGACAGCATTCAGCGTCCGAAATCAGGTTCATGGTTCTTGTGTGAGGTGTGATTAGCTGTGCAACGGTCTGAATAACTTGGGCATCAGCCACATATACCAGTGAGGCACTAATTCCAGCGCAGTGACCATATTAATCAACGCTGGACTAGCAAGAGGTCATTTCGAGTGAATTCCAGTCCTACCAGAGGTGATTACTCTGCCCTCTTGCGAGCATTACCATGGACGAAGTTATACCAACAGCTATGCCGCGCATCTCTTGTTTTTCTTTGTCATTCCTTGTCTGAGTCCTGCTCCCGTCCGCCGTCGGCAGCTACTGCCCAGGACCGGCTGGTTCCGGCACGACTGGCTGCGAACTGATCGTATGACTGCTCTGCTGCATGTTTGTGGATCAGCATCACTGCTCATTGGGGTACAAAGCGGATGGAGCGCCTGCTACGGTACCTATTTCGGAGTTGTCCTCCCTCACACCACATCACAGCAGAATATATGGCACTAAGTCCCCAAGTGTTGACCATGTGGTTCTCAGTCGTTACAAGCTTGCGATTGGGTGATCGCTTATTGAGGTTTACATTACCCACGCATTTACGTTTATCCCGGCTCCCGCAGTCGTGTCCGAGTGGTTCAGACTCCCCACTCCAGCGTATGGTAAGCACATGGGGTTGAGCTCCTGAGACGGCTGATTGACCTGGCAGGTGCCAGTTGGCGGGACGAAACAAAAGGGTTTTTACGATATTGTGGAGTGGCCGTGTCAAGGCATTTGATGGCAAAAAAGGTGCCCCCGGACAAAAAGTGCAAATCTTCTGTCAAAATCGGCGAAGTGGTAGTCCCAAACGGGTATTCCCCGAGCTCTGGGACTGAACTAAAAATAACAGGCTGATGTGTCTTCGAAAAACGCAAACACGCATTTTGTAGCTCGACATGGGTGCCGACGGCGCAGTTATTAAGCTGCGCACCTGGTAAATCAGAAGTATGGAATTTGGTTATCCGTAGTGTCCGCCCGTCCTGCCAGGATGACCGGCAGGCGCCGCCTCATAGCGCCATATTTGCCCCTGCCTCACGAGCGCATCTGGTGAAACCCTTTTCCTCAGACTAAATCTGTTCAGAAATATCTACCGCAAGCTCATGACTTTTTGGTCGTCGTCATTTCCAGCCCCGGTGGCTGCCAGCAGACACTAGAATGTGCCGACACCCTTCTGAAGACTTCCTCTGAATAAATCGAGCATTGGACGGATTATAACGGTTGAGTACCACGCGGCCGACGCATAAGGAGTTAGTGTGCTATTAACATCATATAAGGAAAAAGCACAATGCGCAGTGGGAATGTTTCAGTGAAACAACGAATTAGAAAACGGCCATAGCATGATCTGTAGGTGCTCGGTTAAATCAGGCCTTTCTGGAAACGACCAACTCCTGGCGCGTCATAAAATGTCCTAAAATATGGCCCCGGTCAGGCAAACAGTGCTATCATGTTGCGTACACAAAACACCCGTGAACGCGCGGCATTTCAGGTAGTGCCTAAAATGTTCAACTAGGTACCAAAATAGCGATAGTTTTACAAAGGTTGCTTGAAGCACCGGCGTTAGGTAAGAGCCCAGTTTTGCCTGACATGCCGAAATATGCCAAATGTATATGACACATTCAGCTTGATTTTCTTGAACGCATGGTGGTAGTACCGCATGCAACGAGACAAAAAAATCAAGGCTATATAAAAGGGGAAAACGAAACTTTTGGTGCAAAAGTAATAACGAGCTTACCCCAAAATATATCTGTTCGCTATGCATGGTGGGACAAGATGTCATTTACCACAATGAACAATTTTGTCCAGTGCGGTTTGAGGAAGTTGGTTAATTGAGGTAAATTGACTGATATTAGGTACATCAGCATGCATGTGTGAGATGATGTGAAAGTAAGCTAAACACACATGAAATCCGAAAACGTATGGGGAAGGCAATCGACATTACATTTATTGTGGGTTCATGCTCCCTCACACACCTTAGAAGTGTGGGGAGGACGTCGCCCCTTGCCCCCCCCTCCCTGTTTCCACGCCCATGGTCCAATGAAATGCCAAAGTGTCTTCTTCAGCCCCCTTCCGGCTCTTCGAGAGCACACCTGGCAGAAACAAACCGCCTTCTTGTAAACTTTTGACCGTACACTGGCACAGAGTGCAGCGGGTTAGATGGCCCGGTGAGCTGGCGCAGCGTGCAGCGGGTTAGATATCCCGGTGAGCTGGCGCAGCGTGCAGCGGATTAGATATCCCGGTGGGCTGGCGCAGCGTGCAGTGGGGCAGATGGCCCGCTGCAACAGTAACGTGTTGTTGTTGATCAAACAAGCATATGATATGGACGTCTGGAGCCGCAGTCTTCTTATGCCGCGCGGCGTAGACCTCGCAGCTGACACGAGGCCTTCGCCGGATGGACGAAAAACGACCATGTATCGGAAGGTAGCACTTTCAGATGCTTTACCGGAACGACTCCTATGTTAAGAAGGTGATGTGGGCCGTGATTTCACGTGTACAATTTTCAGATCGATGTTCAGAACGCATTATTATTTACAGCATCACAGTCGTGGCCCATTAATGGAAGCTCTGTTGGTGTTGCTGTACCTGTTAACCCGTTCGGATGATCAATCCCAAAATTGCACAAGTGAAGCATAAACAAGCCTAACTTTGGGCTCACTTCGAAGGACTTTCGGAAGCCTTACTCCGCGACCCATGGCCCTCCTCGCGCGCCCGCCGCCCGCCGGCTGGTGTGTTAGCTGCGGTTACCCCGATTACGTCACTTGGTCCGAATGAGACTGGATCGTCGGTCGCGGTGTTCTGCTCGGTGCTTCGGTGCTTCGATGTTCTTCGGTGCTCTGTTCCTAGCGTCGTGAGCGCGCGTCCCCCAAACTAGTTTTGCTTATCGATTCTGTACGAGGATGAAAACCCTCCGGCAGACACGTGATGGCATGTCGCTAGCAACGTGTGACCCCTTTTCGGTCCCCCATATTAAACCCTACGGGGGTCCCTTACCGATTGCAAGCAGAAGGTTACGTGAGTATAACACTACGGGCATGTTACGTCTTTCGGTCAAAGTCTGAATGAATCTTTCGTCCCAGCCTGGGGTACCAGCTGCCATTCTGGTGAGATGGGGCCGGGTCTCCCGGCCGGTATGACGGCCCTCAGATGCATGCATCATGCATCGGTATCATTCCTGGCGGTGAGGCGTCTTTCCGTAGCAGATAGCCTCTAATCAACGCAGAGACCCCCATCGACCAGAAAGGATAACCTACCGGTGTACTGCGCCAAATAATAGCATAAGAAGCCCAGTTTGATTTATGTGGCCCCTTGCTAAAGCGGTGTGGAGGGTTGTTCGTCCAGCACATGGGTCCCTTGAATACCATCTGGATGTCCTTTATATAACTTTTTAAAGTACCTTTTGAATGTCCTTTGATGTGCCTCAGCCTTTGAATGCCCTTGTATATACCCTACCCTTTGAACACCCATTTGTGAATGCCCTTCATCGCTATTTATCTTATTGCCTTTCATGTCTCAGGGTTCGACCAACCTAAGAGACCCTCTGACAGCTGGGGTCCCGCCCTGGTCCCTGTAAAGAGATTGTGCTCGTGGCTGACCCTTGTTGACACAGAATACATATTACAGACCGCGAGCCCTCATTGTTTCAGCGGCCCTGGTCGATGCAAGATGCCTTCAGTGACAATCGAGCACCTGACCTTGTCTCTTTCTTGGGATCGGCTCCCCAGCGCGTTTGCCGGCTGTTCATTGGTGGTGTCTGATCAATATAGCGTCCCTCATCGACTCGGGGGTCGACGGACGCGAAAGACCACATGGCTTACACTTGAGAGCTCTGGCCTGCGGGCTCCAGTTATTCAGTATGACCTTTAGCCGGTCCTTCGTGGCCTCCAATTGGCTCCTCATCGTCTGTCCCAAGGGGCCCGAGAGGCCCCTGGCCATTCCTGATGCTTCACCGGAAGGCGAACCAAGTGCGGTAAGTCGCGACTGTTCTTAAAAGCAACGCCTAGCAATGGCCAATACATGTTGTCGGTCGTGTATGCTCTGTAAATGGGAAGCTCTTACCTGCATAAGGATGGAGTGATCGACAATGACGCCAGCAACATGCAAATACGTGCGCAAGCTAATAACATCCAAGTGCACCGTTGCTACGCAGTATATGCATGTCTCCATGAACCGGACCGCCTGATCTACGTCTTCTCCACATTTGCACTTTCAGTCGCTGTAAATAGCCACGTATGACGCACTCATCAGTGACGTCGTAGGTTGTTACCCCAGTGGACGATGATTGGCTTTGAAGAACGGGCCCTCGGGCGTGTTCCCTGGCGCGTGACCGGCACAACAGAGCCACATGCTAAGGGGCCGCTTCGTCTGGTGTCGGCGCTGTCGGATGCCAAGCAACGACCACCAATAAGATGCCTCCTTGGCGTGGGACGAGCCGGGCGATAGCGAGTGCTGATGTTCTTTCAGAAACCGGTAACAACGGATTTGCTAAATGCGTTGAAGAGTCCATCTGTTTTGAGAATCTAACCGGCAGAGGCCCGCTGGTATAAAATTCGCCTTCCAATATACACACGGCATTGCTTAAAAGGGAACTAGCTGGGGGTCTGGCGAGGCTTGGCAAATTTGAATTCATTTTGTTTGGAATTATGGGCGACATTTTTATTGAAATGCAACTGTTTGTCGTTGGATATTGGTCACAAGCAAAGCGGCAACCCGTGTATTTTTGTGGTTCATTCTCTCAGCTACCACCAGAGCGTCCTGTATTCGAGATTGATTTTAGAAAAGTAGCCATGTCCGCTGTAGATCAGCAGAAAGAGGAAGAAAGGGTAACAAAGACTGGCTTGCCTTGGTAACCCGGTCGATTATTGGTGCTCCTATGGGTTCGAAGAGTTTTCAAATATATTGGCGAGTCGTATCCGATACATTGGCATAAACCGTGCTGTTGGTTTCGCGTCTTCATCTGCTCTGGCTGCTGAGACCAGAAATCAGTTCTCAAAGATCACCCAAAATGGGCAGGCCATGTTTGGGTACATGAGTGTCTGACCGTCCTCACCATGGACCCACACTTTTGCCAACACGCCCGTTCTCTCCTCTGTTGTCTCTTAAAGTCTCGTGTTGCCCCGACGCCGGTTTGGTAAGATTTGGACTAGGTTTCGACTCATGTTCTTTGCTATTTGAACTTTTGAAAGCCTAAATTTCGTCATGTTTAAACTGTTTGGGTAGTTGAAACCAAGGTGCCTGCAATGTTGCAGAAACAAATTGACCGATAAAAACTTGCCCTTAAATGCATAGCAATTCATAACTTTTTGTGCTTTCTTTCGCTGAATCTCTACTGAATGAAATGCATGAACCTGCGGCCAGTCATTGAAAAGATGTTACTACCTTCCGGAAAATATAACGACTGGGAAGATGTCTTGGCCGAGCTGGGTCGCTCAAGTTGAAAATGTTCTCGTAGTTTAAGTATGATTCACTTGGCCTGTAGTAACGCTCGTAACTATTCATAGCACTATTGCACCTCACGTTCAGTCGTCAACGGTCTCAAGTTATTTAACGATGTCCTGGACGAATTGCATGGCATAGCACATATATCGGCGAGGAATACGAGGGGTAGCTGCCTGCTACCAGCCGTTCTCCCAGCTAAAATTTTGTGTGAGCCTTGTATTGGAAAGAAACGGCAGTAAATACCACGCACTCTGTGCCAACTACCTCCACCAACTCAACTATTTACAGTCTTCTTTGCCACAAGATACATGCAACAGTGCATGACGCATCCATCCAGGGTCCCGTCATAGAACAGGGGTAAAACCTAGCATCGTGTCGTCGCGTCATCATCGCACGCGCCAAATGTAGGTCTGCTCGGGCAGCTGGCAAAGCATGCAAGTCTTGAAGAGACTGAGCTATCAGTTTTGGGGTGATTTGACACTTACGTTGCGATCAGCTGTACGCTCGATCACTCGATCGTCCAGCTGATACGGGGCTGTTACGTATTACAGCCCGTACGTACGATCACTGTTACGATACGATCAGCTGTTACGGGGCCAGTTGTCACTGGGTCAGGTGCCTTGCCGTTTGAGCTGTCAGCGGCTCAGTTTTACTGGCTCAGTTGCCTCTGTCCTAGTTGGTCCTGTCTCAGTTGTCTGGCTACCGTGGTCCGTACGCAACCCACACCCACGTTTGTTTTTTGTTTTTTGTTTTTGTTTTTGTCCGAAAGAACCCGAACTACATCTCACCATTGTATACCCTGACTGCTCAATTGACATGCCATGCCATGCCCAACTGACGGCAAATGAGCGATGTGAGTAACAGCTGTTGGCGGTCACAGCAATATTGTTCGGCGTATCGCCTTAGTGGTACAGTTGACTAATGCGCATGCGGTTCCGGTTAAGAGGTTCCTAGGTCCTCGTTCGGGTCGTGTTCGACCGGTTCCCCACACTGACACACGAGCTGACAGTAATGAGGAGTGATCTTCCTCTCGCGGGATCAACCTTGCGTCAGCCAGCAACATCCGCGGCGACGGGCTCGCTGGTACGGTTGGCCTTCTAATAGACCTTTCGGCTTGGCATCATTTTACGTCATCAAGGCAGTCCTCCGTCCACTGTACCCGAGACATCGAGATTGCTCTTTGTTGCTGTTGTTTGCATGCGTATAAAGGTAAGTGCACCAACAGCGAGCCAGTGGACAAGGCTGCACCGCAAGGGTCCCGAAAATAGAAACATTCGCCGTGTACATTTTGCGTCCATGTATATCTATGCGTGCCACTAACTAAGATATAACCCAAAAAGCCTCGTGATAGATCATCACAAGCACCTTTTAAGATGACTTATCTTGATAAGCTGGTTACGATGCCCCTTTTAAGAATGACGGCCCATCATCGGCCTGTAATCGATCCCCCTCAGTCACAAATGTCTGTTCGTTAAATATCCGCTACGAACAAGGCTTGCGGCCATCTTGTAGGTGACATGGTACAAAATAGAGAGGGAAGCGAAACTGAGACAGTTATGTTTTCAGCAATATGATAAGGCGATTGTGACAGAGAATCCGAATTGACTTGACACATCGTGATGATGAATTGCATTTATGGAAATTCATATTGTCTACTTGTCCTGAACATATCTGCATTCTTTCTGTTCTTTAAGACCAACGTTTAAAAATACATGCAACCCATAACATCATCGCACGTGACTTATATGCTGCAAAATTACAGCAGTAATTTATGCATCCTACTCTTAAATTTAAAAAGATGGACTCAGAGCTAAGACTCTAGGACTCAGGACCCTAGGACTTAGTCCTGAAAGCAGAACATATTATCTTGAGTCGTGTCAGAGTCGCCTCCATTGCACCTGGTGCGGCGTTGACTCCATCTTGTGAGTTGGCTGGAGTCGGGGTCGGAATGGGCTCTGCCGACTGCGATTAGAAGTCAGGGTCGACTCTACTCAACAGAAGTCCAGCGCAGATCTGGACTGCATGCAACTGCACTCCATTCAGCAAGATTGAGAAGCACTCGCAAGGTCCAAGTCGTTTACATCGCCGCAAAGCGAAACCCTTGAATGGCGCTTCAAGTTTGGTCTCGCCAGACCTTTCTGGCATCATGTTTTTCGTCCGTTTTTTTCCCAGCTCATTTCAGCAACGGAGTGGCAATCTGTATCCGTTAGGCATGCATTTCACCCATCTATCCCGGACGAGGGGAGTACCCTCCGTCGATATGTCGGGGGCCGGCGAAAACAGCGCAGCTCTCGCCGAGCGACTCTCGTTTGCACGGGGACAGTTCATTACACGTGAAGCACGCGCCGCGGCGTAATGGCCGGTCGCATTTGTCTCCGTAATACCAGGCATGATCGTCCCCTGGAGCTTGCTCTCTGTAATTGTTTCTCGACTGTTGTAAAATTATGTGTGACAAGATTGGTGTACTGAGACGAAGTCAGATGGACGGTGGGTGGTTCTGGCTGTTATCTTCTTGCTCAGCTCCACCAGCAGTGATATGCCCGAAGTAATGACGCTGCCCATTTTAGACAAGAGTGCTTGAAAGAACGTCGTTGACTTTTCTTGTGCGTAATCGCGCCGCTGTTCGTGGTGGGGCCGATCGTCACTTCATGTTCCTTATATACGGCACTTAAGCCCCCGTATCATCCGATTTCTAAAGATATCATGGTGATAAGCATATCTGAAGCTTTCCGACGTCATCGACGTGGTCCCCGCTGGCGATGTGAGGATCTGACGTCGTACTCAAAGTTTCCTGAGCACGGCAACTTCCGGTCCATTTTACCGTTTCAAGAGCCGACGTCCGTCTTCGTTTTATACTTGTGTGTAAATAAGTCGAAATAGCTCCCGTGCTATTTTTGCGCCAGTGAATAGCGGGAGAGGACAAATGTGCCTTAAGCGGCCGTCGCAAACCGGCTAGCGTAAGCCTCTTCTCAGGATACAACTTAACTCCTTCAGCGACTGATTTTTGAGTCAGTATTAACCTGGCATCTTTCAGCGACGAAACCAGCTTCAGTCGTTGAGACAGAATATTTTGCCGTCGATTATGTGTGTATTTATTGCACATCAACATGACGTGTTGCACTTGCTTTGAGACAGAAACGACAAATAACAATAAAACAGGCCGTCGGGCGTAACTTATGGCACGAACCCTCAGTATAGATATATCTAAATATATATATATATATATATATATATATATATATATATATATATATATATATATATATATACATGTACATGTATAAATAAATATATGTATGCACATACATATATTCATCAATATCGTGTATATGATAGTAGTCGTATATGTCAAAGCAATTTCAGGCCGGTAAAGTTCCATCAGGTTTTCCTCACCTAAGTTTACCGAACTTGCCAAGCAAAGCAGCAGTCATGACTGATCTGCATGCTTTGTTCATTGGTTCGATTTCACTTGGGTTGCCTGGGTGAAAACAGAAGAGCAGTTTCCAGCCCCAAAATAACTAGCCTTATCAAGCATTCGACAAGGTGCCAAACTCATACCCAAACCTTCGGGTGTGCAAGCCCATGGGGAGTCATGCACAGTTTTATGAGGTCGGGGTTATCCATCGTTCCCCACTTAAGCACTCTCAGTGACTGTTCAGCACGGCAGTACCTACCCGTGGATGCTGATGAAAAAATATTATACGGCCAGTGAAAACAAACCATCTGGTCATGACGTCATTCAATCGTTGCAAGCTGGATGTAGCCATAGGTGGTGGCGCCACACTGCGCGCTGTGCGCTGTAAATGGACAATCAATTTCTGTTGTCATATGGCTCGGGAGTTACATCCTTAATGTAATTTTGGGGGACGATCAGATGACAGCAGCGATCACAAAACATGTAATTATCTCGCAGTTTGTGCAGTGACGGGATTATCCATCGGGATTATCCACTGTGAATGAATATCCATGAATTTGACAGCACACTATATAGACATGATTTTTTCCGCTGCTGGTGAGATGGAACATTACAGTATCTGCAGATTCTCATGTCATGCCATAGTGCCAACAACATTACCAAACACCTGTGTCCCTTAAGGGTTTCGTCATGCCACGTAAGTATATGGAGATCAACCTCCTCGTCTATGTCAACCAAACTTCTCCTGCCTTGGTCGCAGACATTTTAGGTCATGCAGACCGTCTTTTGCGGTCGCTTCAGTATTTGTGAACGATGTACGTATACATAAAACTACCTTTATTTGCGATAATTCTCAGGATAAATCAATGTGACAAGACAAATATTCACAGCTTGGTGGTCAACCTGCACAACACAGCGAACTAAGTATAGGGCTCAATCCACGATAAAAACAAACATCGACTCAAATGTTGCCAACTTGGTAATCAACATACGCAACAGCCTAGGCCTGTGCTCGGTGCGGATATGGAACAGCGCCGGTCACATTTGGCTGTCACCCCTCCAAGTACCGCGAGAGAAAACGGGAAACACTTAACGACCGGTCACGGTAAGATGAGGTGCAAAGTTTCAATACGCCTCAAAGACACCGGATCTAGAAATACCATGACGGGGCCAAATGAGTAGAGTTGTGGTATAGCCTTCGGATTTATAACGAATCATCTTGTTGGTAGGAACTTGCTCTCAATGCCTCATTGGTTCCAGAAACATTGATCTTCAGACGCATTCCAATTGAATCGAGCGCCGTGTGTGCGTACTTCAATCACGGGAGGGCGTTAATCCGAAGCGTTACGCTCGAATACAGGGCGCAAATAGCAATGTTTCAGATGCGCAATCTTTCTTGGGGGAGGACAATCATCGGTTTCAACGACGCGTCTTTGCTGTTTCTGGAATAAACTAATTTAATACGTTCAGTCCGTTAGGGCGAGAAGTCTACCTGACGATAAAGGAGTGACACCTCCAACGTCCCAGCCCGATCGTTTGCTGGCTTCTCCACCCGCTCTGTGCGTGCCTCCGAATGTACAAGGTGGTTCGACGATCAGGCGCCGAGCACAAGTCTGCGACAATACACCGAACCAAACTGCAGGGCCTGGCGTTTTATGGTAATCCGAAACATCCTTCAAACAAGCTCGCAGATATCACTGATACATATTGCCGAACACTAAATCGTTCTTTCCCTGGAAATCCGTGTCTTCCATGACCTCTTTCTGGCCCCCTGTCGCGCACGTTCGGGAAGAACAGGTACGGAATGATGGCGTCCCGCTCCGGCTCCCTGACGCCGAGACGGCTGGCAAACCCGGCCATGTTGTCAACCTCAGGCCTGCCGGCGAGGGGAACGGCGTCACTGGGATGCCCGTCCTCTAGCGGACGCGGCTGGAACGCACGAACGATTGCTGGACTTCGTATTGCCTCGTTGCGAGGAAGGCTACGATCCAGATAACACTGCAATAATTACAGATCATGGTGGTAGAGCTGCTAGAAGTTTCGTCGCCCCCCTCCCCCCCCCCCCCCAGCCCACTAAACCACGTTCCGACACCGGTTTCTGAGCAAACTAACATCGACCAAGTATATGGGAGGGACAACTGGAAAACTATCAACCATACCCAAACTACAGACAAAGGCCCCCTCCATACGTACATGGACGCGTCGAGTCCGGGCGCTACCCTGGCCGCTGACTGCGCTTGGATGTGAAGAGCGTGAAGCTGCAGCGACAGCCGCCGATCATGCCGCTGAAGCCAGTCGACTTGCAGAAGACCTGGCAGTCGAAGCGCTTGCCGGCGCTCATGCCAAAGCAGACGAACAGGATAGCGGCGCCCAGCAGCAGCACCCCGCCGCGCATTCTGCGTCCTCCCGAGCGGGCCCGACCTGCGAATAGGGCACTGCGCTCAGCACAACCCCACAACGGCGAAATTGGGCGCGAGGGACCCCATCTCCAGGTACAGATAAATCACGTTTACCTGTTGGCCTCGAGGGATGTCGGGCAAGGGCAGAGGCGCAGCGTTGCGTGTGGTTACGCTGTTCACGGCTACACGATCGGCATCCCAGACCGACGCGAGTGAGCTGTTCAACACTGGTGACCTCTGTGACCTCTGTGCGAAAGAGATGTCCGACACATTGCCCGTCCGACAATTCCTGACATTGTCCCAGGAACCTCAGATCGACGCAAGAGGCCCTCTGATTAATGTTTCAGGGGTTCGGTCCGTGCCATGACCTCGAGAGCATTCGAGTAGCTCGGGACCTGCGGGGTGGGAGTAAGACGTGTCTCTTGTGCCCCCTACTTGCGCACCCGGTCATTGATAATAATTAACGAACTAAAATACGCCTGGTTATACGGATCACGACCAACGCTTTTTTGACAATGTTAAAGAGAGGCTCTCTAGGTATTGCATTCGCTTGCTCCTGGCTTTGGTCCAGTTATTCCTATTGCAACAGCCGCTGTACTTAATCTCGCGCTCGGATTCCACGCTCCACGATTCCACGAGAATTCACACGCAACGAAAGATGGTCTCTCTTTTTCGCACATTACTTATGGGGCTGTACCTGCTGAATATAAAGGGAGACGGTGGAAATACATCACTGCTGTTAACCGCTTTGGAAAGCATCGATGCTACCGCGCCATGCTGACAAGCTGCGCCTTCTGTAGTGCCGTGATGAACATGGCATACCAGTGGAGATTGCCACCGACATCGACCAGCATGTTCGGAGCTAACTTTAATTTCCGGTGGCATGCAGGGAAGACTGGTCCGCATTGAGGAATCAATCGTGTTATTACCTGATGGGAAGATGCCGCTGCGTTAGGGGCGCCTGTCACTTCTCTGCACCGATCTCATGCAGGAGAAGGCCAACCAATCCCAAGACAGCTTTTAGGATCAGTCCATCATGGACTTGTTCTGAAGGGTGGGAGTGTAATGCAAAATAGCGTTGTGTACATAAGCGCACTATATACCTTAAAATGCGCAGCAACCAAAGCCGAGGGCACCAGTATCTGTGCGTGACACGGCACAAAAAGATGGCTAGTTTTGTTTCTCTCGAGTACAGGGCTGCAGCCGTTTTGTGACTTCTCTCAGGTGGTGGTGTGTTCTCTCGGGTACAGAGGCTGCAGCCGTTTTGTGACTTCTCTCTCGGGTGGTGATGGCGACCTACGCATTACGCCACGCATATCAACTACAGGCGTAACGAGCATTTATACTCCACATGTCGAGCAAACACCGAAAAAAACAAGATTGCTTCTGCCGGCTGCATTTTTCTTACGCTGCAGAAGTGTTCTGGTCAGAAGGCTAGTATACTGATGCAGTGTCTCTGTGACTCAAGTCTGCACCTGCTCTTAAAATAACCATGTGTTCATACTGAAATGTTACACAGAGCCTCTCGGCGTGCTCACTGGATGGTAGAGAAAGCAAACGAATCCAAGAGCGTCCAGACAATCTGTGACGATTTTTCCGGATGAAAAGACTGACAATGAAACATCCGCAAAAGAAACGACCAAAATAATCTGAACTCGAATCTTTGGCAATTGAATAGCCATTAGCATGAGCACAATTTCTCGACGGCATCAGGCGTTGACGTGTCGAAATTCGATGCACTAAGTCTCGTCACGAATTTCCATCCACCATCAGGTTTTACATACTCCGCAGTCATCATAATTAATTCACTCCTGGTGAGATAGCAGACGCAGGCGACAAGCACCTTATGAACGTTGGCTTGAATGTTGTGCGGGTTTACAGCGAATGCGCGTCTTATGCTTGCAGATTCCGAGCATGGTCAACAGGGCGCCTGGCGGATAATATGCCGTAAAGTCTGGTATCTGTACTCCTACATTTTCTTTCTAACATACCATGTTGTGTCGTCCCTAGCCCAAGCTCATTTTCCGCCATTTTGCATCCGTGAAGAATCATCTGTCGTAAATCCACACACGCGTTTTCTATCTTAATGCTCGATTTTGGCTCGTACTGGACTGCATTACATTTACTAGTCTCCGAAACTTGGTCCAGTACGGAACAAAGCATTCAAAGTTTTATAATTGTTAGTTACAGTAGTGCTCTAACGTGTTGCCACCATCGGCTGTGGCTAAATCAAATACTGAACTTGCCGCGAACACAGTCCGTTCCACACAAAATGGCAAAGCGAAACAGAATTCCACATAACAACAGAGGCAGATTGTTTCAGTGGTTTTAATCACAAGTTCAGCCCGACCTCTTTGACTGGATGGATTTCTGGGATAAGTGTCCGCGTATGTACTTAACTGACCCTCTTGAAATATATTACCGTGCGCACATTTAGCTTTGAAACGGGAAATGGCTACTCGCAAGACCGTGGGCAGAGCGTGACATAAGGTCAAATAAACAAAAATCGTGTGGCTTTAGCGAACCGGCACGTACTGTCCGTCAAATGCAGCTTTCATACCAATCACACCTGCCTTAAATTTTCAGCAAGAAACGGCGTAATTTTGTAAGTTGTGATGTAACATCTTCAAGGGCTTAGACGCAGGTTGTGTTATACGCAGAGTGTTTTTGCAACGTTTTATGTATCAATATCAATCAATATCACGTTTTTTAGCTCACCATTTCATTGAAACGCTCCGAAACGAAATGTTTAAATCAAGACAAAGCCAAAGACCACGGTTTTATAACAGGTCCATATGTCGGCGGCCAAGCGTTGCAGCGAGGTGAGGCTAATTTATTTATGTATCTATTTATTTGGCTCATTGGAGCGTTCATTACCCTAGAATTACCCTGTTAGGCGACATTACCTGGCACTGGCCGAGCACGTTCAATGTCTTCCGTGCCAAGTATTTAAAGCGAGGTTGGGAAGGCTACCTGCAGCCTGTGAATATAAAACGCTTTTTACGGAAAAGGTGAAATGAATTGAATGTGAATGAAAGCTGATGAAGAAAGGATTATGAAATGAATTGTGCCACGTATACGATAAAGTATCCTTACTTGACGGCCGCACCTAAGAGGTCTTAGGCGCCACACCTGGAAGGATAGTGAGCTTGTGGTACTCAAGCAGCGTGCCGTTGAGATGCTTCCATTTCCATCGTAATAATGGTCAGATTACTATCTCCGCAACCACACGAAACCATAATATAATCACTGTTAACAAAATCACCGTTTATCACCCACCTCACCCTCTATTTTCAGCCAAACAAACAACCCGGAATCGGGCGCCCCAGTCATAGCGTACCTGCGTAGTAAAAACGCTAAAATATCTCCTCCAAAGCTCTTGCCGCTTTCTAAACAACCGCTTATACATGATATTATGTGGCTAACTGGCCTGCCTAACAGTATGCAATGCGCGGACAGGAAGCTGCGCGAAAGTACGATAAGACGTTTTTCCGTCGGGATACGGCAACGGACGTCCTCCCGCGTTGGAAGCGGAAGGAGATGGTAGTCATTTGGATTATTTTGTCCAGTCAACCCGCTTAGGGCCAACGTTAAATATTTTCAGGCAGGGGGTGTTGGTCTTAGCTCTACCCCCACTTCCGATTCCCGCGCACCCATGCCTTACGGTGGTGCAGCGAAAGACACATGAGGAATTGGCATGGTATGAGCATGTAAGAGAACGCCGGCACATGCGCATTATTTCTCACCCATCTCCATTCAAGTGTTATTTATGATGACTTTACGACCTCGTCCCCGCAAAAAAACTAGTGTCGACGCCCCTAGGCAAGCACGAGATGTCAGCACAGCCCATGATGTGCTGACATCAGGAAAATACCGGATCGGACATGCAGCTGTGACCATGCTCTACGTCCAGTCAGGTTTTTTCTTGATGGCATTAAGCCTGGTGGCGAGTGACTCGGAAGTACCACTTACACAGATCACGTGTAAGAGCCAGATCGTTTGGACATAAAACAGGTTCCCTGGCACCAGCCAGCCCGGTCTTCCGCACGCTAGATTGGTGCTCAAATTGCCGTTTTCCGGAAGCTACACGTGCAGCGAAATCGATGATGTTCTGGATCTTGGACGAGTTCTCGGTGACTCTGTTTTCCTGCACAGTGAAAAAGCATTTCACATGCAAGAGGGCATGCGTTGCACTAATGGTAAGAAGACAGCTAGTGGTGAAAGATACTGACCTAACTGAAATACCGATAAGAATGCTAAAACATTCCCGAGGCGGCAGAGAGAGGACCTGAGAGTCCCAAGGGGGAGCGATCAAACGACACGGATTTCCTGTCTCTGTGGTTGGCAAGAGGAGTGTTCCCGAAATGTCGCAAACGAAGGCAGGGAGACCGCACGGGTGGTGGGCGCTGGGAAGGTGAGTACTGTAAGGAGTCATGTTGCGTAAAAACTTAATGACCCTAGCTTGAGGTCAACTGTGTCGCCCCGGTGGCCGGTTCGGCGGGCGGCAGGCACGGCGCTGCCTGCACGAATATCTCGTCAACCGTGAGATTTGTGGTTGACGGAAGTAAAATCGGGGTTGGTGGAGCCACTAAAGTGACAGCGCATGGGCTGCTGTGATACCCAAGCGACATAATTGCCTCACAGCGTCCATGGCATATGAAAAGAGGAGTGCTTGATTGCTAGAGGAATGCAGCACTCTGGACAAATACAGCAGTGACGTCGGGAGCTGAATTATGCGCCCGCTACTCACTTCCATTCATAGTTCTGTAGCGTACGGTGTGTTGTAACGCCTCTACAATGGAAAGTGGCGGCTATTTTGAGACAATTAAGCTGACACCTCAAGCGTTGACCCACTTCGGACGTGTTTCACGCT